>NC_073346.2:17342500-17507500 GCF_027580225.2 Misgurnus anguillicaudatus
AGGATATACCCCCCTTAACAGCCCAACTGCCCAAGGGAAAGCCTCTCCCTGCTTTACCAGATTCACGTTCACATTTCTCTCACTAACACACATTATGCAGCTGCATACATACACACTCAAACACAAATCATTCAACAAATAACCAATCGTTAATTCACATAACGATTTAAACTCTTATCCGTTCTCTTAACTTAACCCTCTACGTCATCCACTTACTGACAGACGCAGCATATGCACCCTTGCATACAAAACTCTTATCCGTTCTCTTTTACTTAAACCTCTACGTCATCCTTTTCCCCGATAGACGCAGCATATGCAACCTTGCATACAAAACTCTTACGCGTTCTCTTTTACTTAAAATCTCTACGTCATCCTTTTCCCCGATAGACGCAGCATATGCAACCTTGCATACAAAACTCTTACGCGTTCTCTTTTACTAAAATCTGTTTCAAGTCACTGTGATCATCAACGCCAACTCATCAGTAAGAAAATACAGATTCATGCATGCATGCCTTAGTTAGATTGTATCCTTGAAATCAAAACCCAGTTCACATCTATGGTTCTTAAATTTAGAAGAGCTTAAATTTCTCACCACGTTGAGCAAAGTCTGGCAAACAACACAAACCTAATTTAATAAGCAAAAAGTGCTTACCTTATGGCCATACGCTGTTTGTGTTGCTCGTCAGATTTGCCCAGGTGGTGTGACTGTCCAGCTCTTTTCTATCCCGGGTTTCGGCACCAAATGTTGTGGTTTTCCTTTTCCTCAAATGAAACAATCTTCAGTCTTAGGTTCTGATTTCAAGAGATAGACTTTTATTTTCCGGACAAAATAATAAGCCGAGCCTGCCTGATGAACTCTCCCAGAACCAGCCTGGCCGGCCTGGGAGAAATCTTCAAACCAGTCTGAAGCTCTGAGCCAGGCTTGGTAAATATATATGGTCTTTGTCCCTCCCCTCCATATGCTTTAACAATATGTTTCTGTTCAGGCTTGTAACTTGAAGAATCACATGACAGTCCCCAGACCAGACCAGTGTCTCCTTTCCTTGACCTATTTGACCCTTGGCTATTTGCTAATACTAAAATCCTTTGTGCCCTGAAACATGAATACACACAGCTGGGTTCCAATAGCAATCCCATGGCAAACAAACTCCTGATCCACACAACATAACACATGACCTGCATAACTTCATAGTAAACAAATTGCGTGTGATTATAATGGTAAACTCATATTCATCATATTAATGTAGATTGGGATTAAAATAAAACTTCTTCACTTTGACGACTTGGATGTAAACGCCCACTGCTATGATTGGATAACAGTTTATCGTTCAAACTAACTTTCAATTTAATCTCATGTGTGATCAGTTTAATGTTAAGTGAGTGTCTTAAGACACAGTGTCTTTCTTACACACGCATATTTTATCATAAACCCTTTTGACACACACACACGCGTGTCTTTTATCGTAAACCCACGCACAAAAAAACACATGTGTCTTTTATCGTAAACCCTTTCGATGCGCGTGTAGCAGCGCCCACACACACACACACACACACACGTCTTTTACATAAACCCTTCGACGCGCGTGTAACGAATGCACAAACACACACATGTGTTTTTTATCACATTCAATGCGTGTGCATCATGAATTCGCGTGAATCGCGTCCCTCTGAAGAGAAATCCTAGCCGCAACTGATAGTGACACATAGTACTAAAGTGTTTTACTCACACAAACACGCGTGTCTTTTATCATAAACCCTTTCAAAGCGTGTGCAGCATGAATTCGCGTCCCTCGGAAGAGAAAATACCGGCCGCCACAGTGACACATAGTACTAAAGTGTTTTACTCACACAAACACGCGTGTCTTTTATCATAAACCCTTTCAAAGCGTGTGCAAAATGATTTCGCGTCCCTCGGAAGAGAAAACACCGGCCGCCACAGTGACACATAGTACTAATGTTTTACTCACATAAGCTGCGCCATTCTGTCAGGATCCAATATTGATAGAGGAGCATTGCTTTTTAATCGCAGTCTCTCTTCAAATCCAGCGTTCTTCTGAACATCCAAACATGTAGCAACTGTTATGATTCCCTCGTTTAATAGGAATGATGTCTCTCGACGAAAAACAATGGCCCAAATACGGTACGGTTGACGTTTAGCCATCCTTGCTGTAACTTGTTATGAAAACTAACTCAAATACACGTAATATGTGGGCGCGGTCTCAAGTTGAAGAGCTCATGAATAGTAATGACCTCGATCAGTTCCACGTCACACTGATAAGCTTTTCAAACTGACCTGATTTCTCCGCTTATGTCTTTTCAGTGGCTAGAGCTGACAAAGGAGGTGGAAGTTAATTTTCACATTCACGACACAACACAAACACATATGGACCTTACACATATCAAAAAATACAAGTAAAAACGGTTTTATGTGGAAGGGCCTCTTTAAATATTTCATTGCTTTCTTTTAAGTTGCTCAAAGTCATGACTGTTTGAAACACACTTGGCGTCACATTTATGATTTTATAGTAAAATTACACTTTTTTACGTCGATCCATGACCATTTAAAACATAAACAATGCACTGTCACTTTAATTGAGCGTGAGCAGCACAGCAAAAAACTCTCTATTTGTCCATCCTCCCATCCATACATCCTCCCTACCATCCATCCATACGTCCTACCTACCTGTCCATCTGTCTGTCCATTCATCATCCAGTCTGCAAGTTTCTGTCTATCTTGTCTGTCTGTCTGTCTATCCATTCATCATCTAGTCTGCAAGTTTCTGTCTATCTAATCTGTCATTTTACACTTTCTTTAGGTCCAAAAGACTCCAGTGCTGCTGTACAAACCTCTTCTGCAGCAGCCAATGACCCTCATCTGGCTGTCTCACAATCACTTAAAGGTAACACTTATACTAGCAACTCTCTATCTGTCCATCCATAAATTCATACATTCTCTCATCCATATATTCTCCCTCCCATTCTTCCATACATCCTCCCTAGACCTGTCTATCTAATCTGTCTGTCTGTCTGTCTGTCTGTCCATTCATCATCCAGTCTGCAAGTTTCTGTCTATCTTGTCTGTCTGTCTGTCTGTCTGTCCATTCATCATCCAGTCTGCAAGTTTCTGTCTATCTTGTCTGTCTGTCTGTCTATCCATTCATCGTCTAGTCTGCAAGTTTCTGTCTATCTAATCTGTCATTTTACACTTTCTTTAGGTCCAAAAGACTCCAGTGCTGCTGTACAAACCTCTTCTGCAGCAGCCAATGACCCTCATCTGCCTGTCTCACAATCACTTAAAGGTAACACTTATACTACTAACTCTCTATCTGTCCATTCTTCCATCCATACATCCTCCCTACCATCCATCCATACGTCCTACCTAGACCTGTCCATCTGTCTGTCCATTCATCATTCAGTCAGCATATTCTGTCTATCTAATCACTTTACACTTTCTTTAGGTCCAAAAGACTCCAGTGCTGCTGTACAAACCTCTTCTGCTGCAGAAAATGACCCTCATCTGTCTGTCTCACAATCACTTTAAGGTAACACTTATACTACCAACTCTCTATCTGTCCATCCATAAATTCATACATCCTCTCATCAATATATTCTCCCTCCCATTCTTCCATACATCCTCCCTAGACCTGTCTATCTAATCTGTCTGTCTGTCTGTCTGTCTGTCCATTCATCATCTAGTCTGCAAGTTTCTGTCTTTCTAATCTGTCATTTTAAACTTTCTTTAGGTCCAAAAGACTCCAGTGCTGCTGTACAAACCTCTTCTGCTGCAGCCAATGTCACTCATCTGTCTGTCTCACAATCACTTAAAGGTAACACTTATACTACTAACTCTCTATCTGTCCATTCTTCCATCCATACATCCTCCCTACCATCCATCCATACGTCCTACCTAGACCTGTCCATCTGTCTGTCCATTCATAATTCAGTCAGCATATTCTGTCTATCTAATCACTTTACACTTTCTTTAGGTCCAAAAGACTCCAGTGCTGTGTACAAACCTCTTCTGCAGCAGAAAATGACCCTCATCTGTCTGTCTCACAAACAAACAAATTTCGGTACAAGATTAAAGGTAATTCCCTGAATGAATTTTTGCTTGCTTATTACAATATTTAACACATTCATGTTTACTGAATCTATAGACACATCAAAAAATCTATGAACACATCGGGCAAAAAGAATGTGGTTTGCAAAATGAAAAACATTTAGTGGTAACCAATTGAAGTAGTTTGGAGAAGATTTTTTTAGTAGGAAAAGAGATCCATTGTCATCTTTCTGCATCCACACTGTATATGCCTTTTTTATTTTCTATCCTACATCCGGCATTGTGTTGTTTAAAGCCTCAGTCCTTCTCAAATAGTAATATGATTGTTTATGCTCTCTTCCTATTAGACTGTCCTGTGCATTTACTCAAAGAACACTTTCCATTTGTAAAAACCATGGGAACGAGAAAAGCAAAAAATGTAAGTAACATTGAGTTTTTATTTGGCTTGAATTTAAATTTCTGTGCAGGATCAGAGAGCTTTGTGATAAATTTCTTTGTTAAAAGAAATGGTTAAAATGTCGAAAATAAAACGTATTATTTGCTTATTTTCAAGGGAATAAACAAACAAAGGTTTCGGTGGCAGCCTTGCTCTGGCTGGTATGTATTTTTTATATTAGTTTGTAAATATAAAATATTATTATAAATATAATATAAATAATAAACATATACATTGTCACAGTTTTACATAAGTTTGTTTAATTTTTATTCTCTCTGTCTTCTAATATTTTGCTACTTAAATTCTACAGTGTTACTTGCATCTTTTTTTAATAAATGTCAGTTAGGGTGAAAAAACAATGTACTTTTTTATATTTATATTTTAAACTTATATTGTTTTTCAGTGGAGTAAAGTGGAAGGACACATGGGAGCTTCATTCGGATGAATAAAGTAATGGGTTTTTTTTTTCAAAAGCTTACTGCACTAAACCCTTAAATGTATGTTAACCATTAATATTTTATATTGTTTTATGTTTTTCTATACAGACATTTGAAAACATTTAACTATGTTGATTGATCTGTGTATCTATTGGCCATGTACAGTTATTTTTATCTTGACTGCTCCCTCTTATAGTATTTGTTAATTTGTCCCCCCGCTCTGTTCTCTGTTACCCTTTTGTTTTCCTATGTTTTGTCCTCTGTCCGTTTTCCTCCTCTGTGGTTCCCTGCAGGAATCCTGACCCTTGACGTTTTGCCAGCCCTGTATTGCCCGAGTCCTCTCAAACACTGACGAAGAAATTGACATTGTGGAGAGTTTTGATGATCTTTTGTTGTTCAATAAACATGAATCTGCACACTGCATGAGTCCTTGCCTCATATGTACCCAACTCTAATGCATATTTATCAAAGAACTGTGCTAGTTAAAAATAAGTATAGCAGTTTATATATGTTATACACAGACGGGGTATATAGAACATATTGTATATTGTGATTATAACTATAGAAAAATTGATATAAAATGTATTATTATTTGTTTCCTTTTACATAATATTTTTATATTTACAATATTGCATTCAATAGTTATTATTAAATATACTACTTTACTGTTGTTTTTATAAAGGTATCTCATAAATTGTGAATAACATTAACAGCATGACCATTTTGTAGTGCTACTATCAGTAACTTTTGTACATAGTTAAGAAAAATGTTTTTTTTTTGTGGTAATTAGACAAAAACTGTAGTCTTTTGCAGACATTCTATAACATTTACCTTCTGTATTTCTGTGTCATCGTCAGAATTCAAATCATAATGAAATTGAATTTAATTGTAATTTAATGTCAGTTCTTACGTGAGCATTTTAGTATATGCACAATTTTACCACTGGAAGGTCCACAACAGAGGATGTGTATCATATAGACCATAAGGGCATTCAAGATGGTACATTTCACTCAAATAAATGTCAAAAACTCTTTAAGAGTTTGTTCAAGTAACAGCATGCAATGGTTTACCTGTAAATGTCTGTAACTATTCCTAATCCTTAGTCCAAGTACTTATGTCAAGAAACATCTCTGTTCTTACAGAAACAGAAAGTAACACTGTTCCAACAGTAAATTTGGTCCTTAAATCTGGATAAACATTGATACCTACATAAAGTGAAGGAATGTGTGACATGCTTGTCAAGTATGCAACACAAACCTGAAATGTGACCCCTGCATTTAACCCATCACAGTGAGTAGTGAACAGATGCACTGCAAGTACTGAACACACACACCCAAAGCAGTGGGCACACCAGGAGCAATCACAGGTGCCTTGCTCAAGGGCACCACAGTCGCAACCTGCCAGACCTGAGAATCAAACCAGCAACTCTCATGGGGGTTACAAGCCCAACTCTCTAATCAGGCTATGACTGCCCGTACACACTTCTCCAAATGTCTTTTAAAAAGCCTGTACAGTGCACAAAGATGTGGTAAACTACTTCTTTATAAAGTCAGTGTTACTTACAGTCTCTGGGTCCATACATGCACTTCTATGGAGAAACATATAACCTTTATGGCTGGCCACAGCTCCAGGGGTGGCTTGAAGTGTGTGTGTGTACCTGGTATTTATCACGTTGTGGGGACCAATTGTCCGTACAAAGATAGGAATGCCAGTATTTTTTTGACCTTGTGGAGACATTTTGAGGTCCCCATGAGGAAACAAGCATATCAATCAAAAAGAGTCATGTTTCTTGAAAATCTAAGGTAGCAGAAAGTTTTCTGTGATGGTTGGGGTTATTGTTTGGGAGTAGAATATACAGTTTGTACAGTATAAAAACCATTAGGCTACGTCTATGGAATTTCCCCACAAAACATGGAAACCAAAATGTGCGCGTGTTCCCTGCTGAAAAAACAGCAACAAATCAGCATGGACCAGCATGGGAATTATGCTGGTCTATGCTGGTTTAGCTGGTGGTCACCAGCATACCAGCAAGGCCAGCATATGTTGTGTTTTGGTGCTGGTAACCTTTTTTTTCAGCAAGGTTAACTACTTTGCATTTAATCCATCCAGTTGCTGTACACAGATGATACAAGTATTACCATACTTGTCCTTAACATGTAACCTTCATGTCAATTTTTGACAAAGATTTTAGACATTGCAAGAGGTGAGCACTGTGATGTCTAATGGAGATGCTTTACAAAGACAGTGGCCGGGTCAGAAATCAGCTGTATTATTTCATGTCCCTGCTGAAAAAAACAGCATACCAGCAAGACCAGCATTGTGTTTTGGTGCTGGTTTGCTAGTGAACACCAGCTAAACCAGCATCACCACCAGCATTAGCACCAGCTAAACCAGCATCAGCACCAGCTAAACCAGCATCAAACCAGCATTAGTACCAGCTAAACCAGCATTAGCCCCAGCATCTCATGCTGGTCATACCAGCATATGTTGTGTTTTGGTGCTGGTATGCTGGTGACCACCAGCTAAACCAGCATAGACCAGCATAATTCCCATGCTGGTCCATGCTGGTTTGATGCTGTTTTTTTCAGCAGGGGTGTGAAAATGATTCTCCCTAAGCATGCTTGTTTAAGTTATACGCAACAGATACATGGTATGCGTTTTCGGCTGGCTATCCGAAGAGAGGGCTCTGAGCTTGATATTTGACCCGAACCCGGAGCAAACACGCCCCAAGGAAAGGGCTCCGAGCTCGGTATTCGGTCCGAACCCAAAGCACTCCCCTCATATTCTGGTTAGGCAAGTGACGAGTGTAACAGTTGTGGAGGGATGCTGAAAACTATCAAGGCACGTAGGGTCGACGGCGGCCGTTTCCTAATCCGAAGGCTGAACCCTCCGGAGGTCGCATTTGCAGGCATTTACGTCGTAAAATGTTGTAATATGCTTTTACTCAGAAATGTCATATATGAAATACAAGTAACACAACGTGTATTAACAATAACGTTACATCTAGTCATCTGAACAGATGGAAGAGAAGAGAAAAAAAAGGAAAAAAAAAAACAAAACAAGTAGGCAAAAATCAAAACGGTAGCCTACATGAAATGTCTCATCGTATTTCTTAAAAAAATAAATACATTGCGAATGTAATAGTAAACTTAAACAAGGCTTGATGACGTATGCAGCCTGCATATGCGAACTCCGGAGGCTTCGTATCCATGCTGGTCACTGGAAACATGCAATACATGATGATTTAGATTTACCCTTACGAAAATTAACCATGGTTTTATTGTGGTAAAAGTGTAGTAACCATGGTTTTTTGGTGTATTTTAGTGTATGGTTTTACGACACTAACCATGGTTTAACTATGGTTTTTGAAAACCATGGTTGTCAAAACCATGGTAATTTTGTAGTTACTATGGTTTTACTACAGTATATGTTTTTTTGGTTTTAACTGTAGTAAAACCATGGTTAATTTTCGTAAGGGTATTTAAACGTGTTTATCCCAAACTTTGTTATTAAAACTATAAGCACTGTAATGGTGACCTATTCAAGTATTTGCCCATCAAAAATTAAATCCTTGTTTGTAATTTATTTATTAATGTCACAAAGAATTGAACATTGTAATGTTTGTCTCCCAATTTACACTTTAGTAATAGTGTACACGCATGCATGTACATTATTTATATGAATTTACAATTTAAAGCAATTTTCTTAAAGAATACAGCAAGTAACAACGAGTAAATATAATTACTTTTTATTTATCATTGTTTAGATTTGGAAATAATCTTCTGTTGCACACAAAATAGAAACATTTCTCAAAACTACTCTTACAGCCCCCAATCCCAGCAATCCACTGTAGGACATGTCTGTAAAAATGCACAGGATATATGTCTGTAAATCCCATCAGAAAAACCCAAATTAACATTTTAATCCATCCTTTATTAAAAAGTTAATATTTCATCTCCCATGGTATAAGGCAAGCACACATGCAATCAAGAGCAAAAAACTAAAAAAAGAGAAGACTGATGGAGAAAGAAGAGTAATAGATAAAGTGAAAGAAAAAAAACTGCAACGTATTTAGTAAATAACTACAGCAGACATGTATCATCTTCATCAGAGCTCAGATCAGCACTGCTTGAATAAAGGGCTTCTGAGTCTTATGGCCAGCTGGGATATTTACATTCTTCAACAGTAATATGTTCGTTTATGATGTCTATTGTCTGATAACTTGTTTTTACAGTGCCCTGGTGAGCTCTTAACTGATGTAATTTTCTCTTCAACACACATTGAAGTCCTTGAATCCCATCATCTGGAAGATTCCAGGGGTTAACTGTAAAACAAACACAAATGAAAATAAGGGTTAATTTCATGTGGCATCTGGCGAATATGAATACATGGTTACATATACAGTTGAAAGAAAAAGTATGTGAACCCTTTGGGCTTACTTGGATTTCTTCATAAATTGGTCATAAAATGTGTTCTGATCTTCATCCAAGTCACAACAATAGAGAAACACAGTCTGCTTAAACTAATACCACACACATATTATACGTTTTCATGTTTTTATTGAACACAACATGTAAACATTCATAGTGCAGGGTGGAAAAAGTATGTGAAACCTTAGGTTAATGACTTCTCCAAGAGCTAATGAGAGCCAGGAGTAAGCCAACCTGGGGTCCAATTAATGTGATGAGATTGGATGTGTTGATTAAAGCTGCCCTGTCCAATAAAAAACACAAACCAGTTTTGAGTTGGCTTTTCTGAAGAAGCATTGTCTGATGTGAACTCGCACAAGAGAGCTCTCAGAAGACCTACGATCAAGAATTGTTGACTTACATAAAGCTGGAAAGGGCTACAAAAGTATATCTAAAAGCCTTGATGTCCATGTGTCCACGGTAAGACAGATTGTCTACAAATGGAGAAAGTTCAGCACTGTTGCTACCAGGGACGTCGTTAGGCCTATTTTAGGGGTGCTGAAGCTACACCAAAATGTTCCTAAGCCCCACTAAATTATTATAAGAACAGTAAAATTTGATTTATCAAAAACCGTTTCCTCATTAATATTTAGACTCATGAATTGTTATATTTCCAGCTACAAAAAAACATCTGACAAGCCGGACAGAATACGCTAGATGTCGAACGTCAAGTGACCAAACCGGAAAACGGCGATCGCTTCCGGTTGCCTGTAGTGATGGGTCGTTCGCGAACGAGCGGCTCAAAGAGCTGATTCTTTGTAGCGAACGAGCAGAGCCGAATCTTCAGACGCAGGCAGGGAAGCCGGCTCTTCTAAGGGAGCCGAGCCAGAAGAGCCGAATCTATGAAAAGAGCCGGACTGCCATCACTAAAATGTAGAGCCAGCGCTTGAACCGAAAGAGCCGAATCAATGAAGAGAGCCGGACTGCCCATCACTAATACACACGCTAGTACGCACGCTAATGGTGAAATAAAGATTGGTAAGTGTCGTGATACGGAGGAGTGAAATTGTAAGTTGTTTTTAATTACCTGCTGGCTGCTTACCTTTAGCTACGTTTTCTTGAGGTAAAGGAATGGGAATATTTTGGTTTGCTATGTCATGAAAAACTTTAGTCTTGCACAAGCAAAATACAAGAAATTGTTAACTTAGCAATCTAATCACAACTCTTTATTCTTTGCCAACAATATAGGCCTAATAATCTTTAAAATAAAATATCTCTAAAATAAAATATTTCTAAAAGAGGCATATTCAACAGTATCAATCCCCATAGAATGTTGTTGTCACTGAAAACTAAATGTCATCAGGGTCCCTGTTAATGCAATACTGTTGTATCCTTCAATTCATTGAGCAGATGAGATGGATATTAGAAAATATTTTAGGAGAGAGAAAGAGAAGCAGCTGCAGGAGATTGGCAGGCCAGTTGATTCTGAGGGAGCCGGACCCGGTGTGCGTGAGGACAGTAATGGTCTAGAGGTCTCAGGATTGTTTTTCTTTTCTTTTCTTGAATTTCTTATACCAATAAGCATTTGTTGGCAGGTCTCGGCACTATGTATAGCATACACTACATTTTTTTTCATTATATTTAATATGCTAGCTATATTCTAACTAGGCCTGAGACTATTTTAATCATATAATGTGATAAATTAAATATTAAATACGTAGATGTTACCTAAAAGTAGGCTAAAGATGAGTAAATGCCCACACTCTCCACAGATACACATGTGAAACAAAAATGAAAGCAGTCATACAGTACATATTATACAGTAATCATTACTCCAAATCTTTTATTCCTTCCGCCATCAGGTTATTGTATTTATACAGTAGCCACTTTAAGAAGGATCCATATCAATAGCTTACCTGGTAAAATACTGCCTTTTTGTTGTTGATTTATATTATACATTGTATTCATTTGGCAGAATAAATCATCTTTAATTGAGAAATGCTCAAACCTGTGTGTTGTCAAATATCACTATGACTTTAAAACTCTAGTTCTTGGGTTAAACTGTATGCAAGTCAAACAAAATTGCAATCTGATTGAACCTATCCACCATAGCATTCTGTGTGTGGACAACTTAATATAGAAATTAGATATAGTATGCTATTACTTTATCATACAGTTACAAAAGCATACAGATAGCATTTAAGTCATTGCTTATAGAATAACTAATCAGGAGCAAAGTCTGGCCTAAATTCCCCCATGCAGCTTTGATGTGTCTAAAAGCTAATATTACAGTAACTTTTATTTAACAGAGTAGAAATGGAAGAGGAGGATATGTCTGTCATGTTGTACTTGTTAACATCTTGGTTTCTTGACTGGTTGTTGACATAATTGTAGCTCAGATGTGAGTGCAAAAATTTAGCAAACACAAGTTACAAATACTCTGTGGGCTGAGCCCCCCCTGTCTTCCAATCCTAGTGACGTCCCTGGTTGCTACACTCCCTAGGCGAGGTCGTCCTCTAAAGATGACTGCAAGAGCACAGCACAAAATGCTCAATGAGGTAAAGAAGAATCCTAGAATGTCAGCTAAAGACTTACAGAAATCTCTGGCACATGCTAACATTTTTGTTGACCAATCTACAATAAGGAAAACATTAAACAAGAATGGACTTCATGGGAGGACACCATGGAGTAAGCCACTGCTGTCAAAAAAAAAAAAAAAACATTGCAGCACGTTTGAAGTTTGCAAAAGAGCACCTGGATGTTCCACAGCACTACTGGCAAAACATTCTGTGGACAGATGAAACCAAAATTGAGTTGTTTGAATAGAACACACAACGCTATGTGTGGAGAACAAAAGGCACAGCACACCAACATCAAAACCTCATCCCAACTGTGAAATATGGTGGAGGGGCCATCATGGTTTGGTGCTGCTTTGCTGCCTCAGGCCCTGGACGGTGTACTGTCATCGATGGAAAAATGAATTTCAAAGTTTATCAGACATTTTGCAGGAAAACTTAAGACCATCTGTCCGCCAGCTGAAGCTTAACAGAGGATGGACGATGCAACAGGACAACGACCCAAAGCATAGAAGTAAATCAACAACAGAATGGCTTCAACAGAAGAAAATACGACTTCTGGAGTGGCCCAGTCAGAGTTCTGACCTCAACCCGATTGAGATGCTGTGGCATGACCTCAAGAGAGCGATTCACACCAGACATCCCAAGAATATTGCTGAACTGAAACACTTTTGTAAAGAGGAATGGTTCAAAATTTCTCCTGACCGTTGTGCAGGTCTGATCTGCAACTATTGGAAACGTTTGGTTGAGGTTATTGCTGCCAAAGGAGGGTCAACCAGTTATTAAACCCAAAGGTTCACATACTTTTTCCACCCTGCACTATGAATGTTTACATTTTGTGTTCAATAAAAACATGAAAACGTATAATGCTTGTGCGGTATTAGTTTAAGCAGACTGTGTTTCTCTATTGTTGTGACTTAGATGAAGATCAGAACACATTTTATGACCAATTTATGAGGAAATCCAAGTAAGCCCAAAGGGTTCACATACTTTTTCTGGGTGGGGTCAACAAGGGCATTATGGTGTTCAATGGCAAAAGCAAGCTTCTTTTTCTCCTCATTGATTTTTCTTCTCATTTTATTCCGTCCTTTGATTGTGGCTGAAACATAATGAATTATAATTGGGAATTTTTTGCAGTAACAGCAGCAGGACTAATAATGCAGAAGACAACAAACAAGTAGTTCTTTACTAGATATTTAACATACCAGTGTGTCTATAAAGACGATGCTGCCGTTGTTTAATGCACAAAGATAATTCTTCTATTGTGTTCCTTGTTGTCTGAATTGCAACATCACTGTCTTCTACAGTTGCTGTAAAAAGTGTCAAAAATTGCAATCATTAAAAAATAGCATTTTCAAGTTGTAGCACACTTGTTTTTGCAAATGTATATGAAAAGACATGTTATAGCTTTTACATACTAGTGTGAGCCCACTCCTGAACATCTGTGACCATCATCTACAACCAGTTCATTTTCATTGTAGGTTCTTGTAGGCTTTCGGTGTCTTTCTTTAGATTCAGCTGAGTCTAAAACATACAAACCAATAAACCAGTGATATGGTTAGTTACAATGGCAAAAGTATGTGCGAGCGAGTGAGTTTGTGCGAGCGAGCAACGAGTTTGTGCGAGCGAGTTTGTGCGAGCGAGTGAGTTTGTGCGAGCGAGTTTGTGCGAGCGAGCGAGTGAGTGAGTTTGTGTGAGCGAGTTTGTGCGAGCGAGCGAGCGAGTGAGTTTGTGCGAGCGAGCGAGCGAGTGAGTTTGTGCGAGCGAGCGAGTGAGTTTGTGCGAGCGAGCGAGTTTGTGCGAGCGAGCGAGCGAGCGAGTTTGTGCGAGCGAGCGAGCGAGTTTGTGCGAGTGAGTGAGTTTGTAAGAGAGAGAGAGAGATAAAGAGATAGAGAGATGAAGGTGAAGAGATGACATTTTGTAAAAAATGCCTGAAAATAAACTAATTAAAACACTTTAGTAATTCAAACACTTTCAAAAGCCTGATGCTTTAACATTTAACAGAAATAATAAAGATTAATCTAAATAAGGATTGCCTTTTGGTATCGTGTGCAAATAGTTTGGCACATATTTTGAGTCTTTTCTGCTCATTAACCCAATTTTGCGTAGCATGTAAACACCTAACAGGCTTTCTCACGGTTTTGTGTGCATGTGCGCATGTCTCCGCGTGTGAAAGATAAACATCAGACGCGAAAGAAAGTGCAAAGTAACACATAAATGTCTCTGCTCTAGTAAAGCAGTAGCAGAGAACCTGCAAAAATAAAAACTGATGTTATATTTACAGGTTCTAGAGACACGAAAAGAGATAAAACAATATAGCTTAAGACAGATATGCCGCCAACTTTTTGATAGAATATTATGCGCTATAGGCGATGATGTCAATACCTGTGAGAAACCTGACAAACCTCCAAGTCCCATGTAAACACAGTTGTCTGCATGGCCGGTTTATTGATTTACATGTAAACGCATAAAAAACAGTTTTTTATAATAAGCAGATTTTTGATAGTTATCCGTTTATTTTGTGCATGTAAACGTACTCATTGATATAGGGGCAGTTTCCCAGACAGGGTTTAGATGAAGACACAACTAGGCCTTAAGTTATATTGGGAGATTTAGACTTTTTACAAACATACCCAACGACAAAAAAAAAACATTAGTGTGAGCTAGAGATACAAAATAATAGGCAGGTTCTTTTATATGGCTGACCTGTATGAGAGAAAAGTACTCACTCTGCCATAGTGCACTGTCTTCATGTCAAGCATTCTTATGAATGCAAAACGGGACAATCCTGGAGCAGCCATTTTCAAGTCTTCGAAGGACACAAAGACTTCCTCATCATAAATGGTACAGAAGTTTACAGTTGCAGGCCAGTAGCCACTCTTCTGCATTTCTAGCACACCTGGTATCCATGTTTCTCTACATTGCTCAGAGTGAAGATGGGGCAATGGTAGTTCGTAGCGACCTACAAAATAATTGTTAGTAAATGAAATGCAATACCAATGTATAATGACAGACTACAAATAATTTCCCAAAATGTACACACACTTTTAAAAGGAGGACATTAACTACACAACAGTCAAACCTTCAACTGTCCTGTGCAGAATGCAGATGTGTTTGTGTCATATTATTATAACTTGTCCAGAGTAATCACAATGAGCAAGGTTAAACAGGCAGGGGTTAGTTTTTTATATGCAGCTTGCAGCATTGGAACTTTACACAGAATTTAAACCAGAGAGTTTACAGACACATTTAAATACATAAATACATAAAGACATATGTAAAGCACATACTCTCATTTTGCCAACAACATATCCTGTTTTGCCTTCTATAGACAAAGATATTCTAAACAATACAAGTGCCGATATTATAGATACTATAGCCTCAAAAATGTGCTTGTGAAGGAAATAAAATGTTGGACAACACAAATAGACAAAATGGCTACCGTTGTACATGTGGAGAAGCTTAAAAAAGTAAAACAATTAATTGGTGAGCATGGATCGCAGGTGTGCCAAGAGGTTTGGCAGCCAGGCAAGAATTCAAGGACCTGTAGCTAACATTGTATACATTCATTTTACACAGTAACAATCCCTTACGAAAATTAACCATGGTTTTACTACACTTAAAACCAAAAACCATGGTTACTGTAGTAAAACCATGGTAACCACAAAATAACCATGGTTATGACAACCATGGTTTTCAAAAACCATACTTAAACCATGGTTAGTGTAGTAAAACCATGGTTCCCTTTCAGTCGGTCACTACGACGTCACGTCGTGACCGACGAATTGGGAACCGCTTCGCGGGTGACCTATCTGCTTCGAGAAACCTTTAAAACGCCAATGAACTTGGCATGCAGATAATTGCATCTGCCGGCGCCGCCCCGCCGCATAGGTATTTAATGAGCGGCAGGTGCAGTTATCAAATCAGCTTTTTAGCTTCGAAAGCTGGCAGACTAAACTGCTCACGAGAAGCTGCTTATCTCTCTTACCTGGAATAGATCTCTGCGTGCTAGTTGGTTGGGCGAAGGCACCACAGCGGGGCTTGCATAGTGTTTCCACCACCTTTTGATCTTCGTGATCACTTTCACTCTCTTTAGTTGAGTGTGTGCGTTCTCCTCCCTGTGTGCTTCATCAACTACACATCTGAAAGAGTGATTTCCCTAAAAGAGCTGCAGTTGAACTTGCGTCTTTTTAAAGACAGCCGTTCACTGCTCACGGGCGTTAAGCGTCTTTTTAAAGATGTCTTTCCGTCCGTGTTCGACTCCTGGATGCGGCAAATATATGGGTCCTCGTGATGGACACGATCGTTGTCTCTCGTGTCTGGGTCTCCAGCACGCTGAGGCGGCTTTCGTGGGAGGGACATGCTCCGCTTGCGAGAGTTTGACTCTTGCGGATCTGCGGGGTCGTGTGGCGTTTCTCCGGGAACGCCGCCCTCCGTTGCTGATCACCCCTAAGAAGGCGGCTGTGAAGCTACGGAGAGACGACCTCCGCCTTACGGTGCTGAATCGGCAAGCTGGTTCGTCCAGCGGCTCTCAGCCACCGGATCCGCAACCATCCGAGGTTCCGATGGAGACGGAGAGCGCGCGTTCTGCGTCGCTTTCTACCTCTGTCGGACCTCCCGAGGATTCGATATCTGTCGTAACATCGGAGGGGGGGCCGTCATTTTCGGACGTTGATCCGGATCCTCTCCCTCCTTCGGGAAGGGTTGCGGTTCCTGATCTCGACCCGGAGATGACAGCTATGCTCGCTCGGGCTGCGGAGACGGTCGGGTTGGAGTGGAGAGCTCCTCCCCCTCCCGTACCGTCCCGCCTAGATGATTGGTACTTTGGGGCTGCACGGGCTTCACAGTCTTCCCCACCGGTGCCTTTCTTTCCCGAGGTGCATGATGAGCTGACTCGGACTTGGAAAACCCCGTTTTCCTCCCGGAACCGTCCGTATCAGCCGTCACCCCTCACCTCCCTCGATGGCGGGGCTGCTAAAGGGTATGCCGGTATCCCGACAGTGGAGCGTTCGGTAGCGATGCAGTTGTGTCCTGCCGGCGTTTCCTACTGGAAGGACCGTCCTACCCTTCCCTCACAAGCCTGCAGACATTCGTCAGCCCTGACGGAGTCTGCGTACCGGGCTTGTGGGGAGGCAGCTTCAGCCATACATGCCATGGCTTTGTTGCAGGTTCATCAGGCTAAGGCTCTGAAGGACCTGCACGAGGGTGGTCACGATTCGGCGGTCTTTAAAGATCTGCGTGCGGCTACGGATCTGGCGCTACGTGCGACCAAGACCACCGCGCAAGCCGTCGGTCGTGCTATGTCCACTTTGGTGGTCCAGGAGCGCCACCTCTGGCTGTGCCTGGCGGACATGAGAGATGCCGATAAAACCCTGCTCTTGAATGCTCCGGTCTCCCAGGCCGGCCTGTTCGGCGAGGCAGTAGAAGACTTTGCACAGCAGGTCTCAGCCACCCAGAAGCAGACTGAGGCGCTTGCCAACATCATGCCGCGTCGGAAGAAACCAACACCTGCCCCATCGACGTCGGCACCTCAGTCTGCCCCTCGCCGAGGGCGTCCTGCAGCGGCGGCCGCCTCCGTTCCTCATCGGGGCCGTCCTAGGAAGCGAGGAACCGGCCGTCAGCAGCCCGCCCCGCCCGCTCAGCCCGCTAAGCCTGGTGGAAAGCATAAATCTAAGCGGCCCTGAGATGGGCGACCTGGAGGTGGAGGGGATCGCTCTTCGGGAGATGGTGAACGCACCACTCCCCCCCCCGGAGGAGGACCGGGTGGGGAATCTTTGGTTTTCTTTAATTTCCGTTCCGCCGGCTTTTCAGCCGGCACCCACAAAACCACAAAAAGAGCGAATTCCTCTTCCTCCTCCAGGTCATCAGAGGCAGTCGGGTGTGACGGATGGGCTCATAACCCTACGTTCTCCCCCTCCTCTCTCGCCAACGGATGTGTTAAGCGCACCGAGATATCTTCATCAGAGTCTTCCCCGCGCAGCCATCCATCAGCGGAGTCAGGTGAGTGCTCATTCTCACAATACACATGTCAACGCAGCCCAAGAGAGCGCGTCATCGAGCACCGCCGTTCCGCTCGCCGCGGGTACTACGATTGTGCCGTTAATTCCCCTCGCCCGGTATCTGGAAGCTTGGCAGCAACGTCCCAGTCCGTCGCGCTGGCTTTTACGCACGATCCGTCTTGGCTATGCGATACAATTCGCCCGGCGACCTCCCAAATTTACCGGCATCCGTTTCACTATAGTGAAACCCGCCGATGCGCACGTACTACGTGCAGAGATTGCTGTCTTATTGGCGAAAGACGCGATTCAGCCGGTTCCTCCAGCCGAGATGAGGTCAGGGTTTTACAGCCCTTACTTTATTGTACCCAAGAAAAGCGGCGGGTTGCGACCGATCCTGGATCTGCGCGTTCTGAATCGAGCACTTCACAAGATGCCGTTCAAAATGCTTACGCAGAAAACCATATTTCAATGCATTCGCCCACAGGATTGGTTTGCAGCCATCGACCTGAAGGACGCGTACTTTCATGTCTCAATCCTTCCCCGGCACAGGCCGTTTCTCCGCTTTGCGTTCGAGGGAAAAGCATATCAGTACAAAGTCTTACCGTTCGGGCTCTCTCTCTCTCCCCGCGTCTTCACAAAAGTGGCAGAGGGTGCTTTAAAACCTCTCAGAGAGAGCGGTGTTCGCATCTTGGCATATCTCGACGATTGGCTCATTATAGCACAGTCGCGTCAAATGCTTTGCACTCATCTAGATCGGGTGCTCAAACACCTCGCCCGTCTCGGTCTTCAGGTCAACCGAGAGAAGAGCAAACTGTGCCCGACACAGAAGATCTCTTTTCTCGGCATGGAATTGGATTCGGTCAATCTTACAGCACGCCTCACGGAGGCGCGCGTTCAGTCGATTCTGGCTTGCTTGAATACGTTTTCGGGCAAGACTGCGGTCCCTCTGAAACAATTTCAGAAATTACTGGGGCATATGGCTGCAGCCGCGGCTGTAACACCGCTCGGTTTGCTGCATATGAGACCGCTTCAGCATTGGCTTCACGACCGAGTCCCGAGGAGAGCGTGGCTAACCGGCTTTCACCGTGTCACGATCACACCGAAATGCCGTCTCACTTTCACCCCGTGGTCAGACCCAGCGTTTCTCAGGGCGGGGGTGCCACTGAGACAGGTCTCCAGACATGCACAGATGCCTCCAACACGGGGTGGGGAGCCACGTATGGCGAGCTTGCAGCTTCAGGAGTATGGACATCACCCCAGCTGCATTGGCACATAAATTGCCGAGAACTGTGGGCTGTATATCTTGCGCTCGTCCGCTTCAGCAGCGAGTTGAGAGGCAAAGATGTATTAGTTCGCACAGACAACATTGCGACTGTTGCGTATATCAATCGCCAAGGCGGAGTGCGCTCTCGTCACATGTCGCATCTCGCCCGCCATCTCCTCTTTTGGAGTCAGAAGAATCTGAGGTCTCTTCGTGCCATTCACATCCCGGGGTCGCTCAACGCAGCGGCAGACGCGCTTTCCCGAGCAGCGCGCCCCGGCGAATGGCGACTCCACCCTCAATCGGTCCAGCTGATTTGGAGACGTTTCGGCAGAGCGCAGATAGATCTGTTTGCATCTCCAGAAACAACCCACTGTCGCCTATTTTATTCACTGAACGAGGGATCACTCGGCGTGGATGCATTGGCGCACAGCTGGCCGAGAGGTCTTCGCAAATACGCATTTCCCCCAGTGCGCCTCATTGCACAGACATTGTGCAAAGTCAGGGAGGACGAGGAGAAAATTCTTTTAGTTGCTCCATATTGGGCCACCAGGAGTTGGTTTCCAGAGCTCACTCTCCTCGCGACAGCCCCTCCCTGGAGGATTCCCCTGAGGAGGGACCTTCTGTCTCAAGAAGGGGGCACATTATGGCACCCCCGTCCCGATCTGTGGAACCTCCATGTGTGGTCTCGGGACGGGGCGCGGAGGTTGTAGGTGATTTACCCCCGGCGGTATCTAACACCATCGCTGCAGCGCGAGCGCCGTCTACGAGACAGGCGTATACGCTGAAATGGAACCTGTTTGTTGTTTGGTGTACTTCTCAACGAGAGGACCCCCGAGAATGCCCGATCAGTATTGTGCTTTCATATCTCCAGCACCGCTTGGAGAAGAGGCTGTCACCATCTACTATTAAAGTAGATATCGCTGCAATATCCGCACATCACGAACCCATAGACGGTAGATCCGTGGGTCAGCACAATCTGGTCATTACGTTTTTAAGAGGTGCACGTAGGCTTAATCCTTCGCGTCCTCCCTCTATTCCTCCTTGGGACCTGTCCATGGTGCTGAACGCTCTCAGGGACTGCCCGTTCGAGCCTCTGCAGACGGTGAGTGTCAAGTTTCTCACTATGAAAACTTTGATGCTCCTCGCACTGGCTTCTATTAAGAGGATAGGGGATCTTCATGCATTTTCGGTCAACGATTCGTGCCTTCAGTTCGGGCCGGCTGAATCCAGCGTTACACTGAGACCCCGGCCGGGCTACGTGCCTAAAGTTCCCACCACTCCCTTTAGGGATCAAGTGGTGAACTTACAAGCTCTGCCTTTGGAAGAGGCAGACCCAGCTATGGCTTTGTTATGTCCTGTACGTGCACTACGTGTGTATGTGAATCGCACTCAAAGCTTTCGGACCTCAGAGCAGCTCTTTGTCTGTTACGGTGGTCAGCAGAAAGGGAGAGCTGTCACTAAACAGAGGATGTCTCACTGGATTGTAGACACAATCGCCCTGGCTTATGAGAAACAGGGCATTCCCTCCCCTTTTGGGTTGAGAGCCCATTCAACCAGAAGCGTGGCTTCATCTTGGGCTTTGGCTCGTGGTTCCTCGCTTTCAGATATTTGTAGAGCTGCTGGCTGGGCGACACCTAATACGTTCACTAGATTCTACAGTGTTCGTGTTGAGCCGGTATCCTCTCGAGTTCTCTCGTCAGATCAGTGAGAACATCGAGGAACGGCTCCTGTGTCGGTTTGGAGCCTTTCTTTTTGGCTGCGCAGAAACCGCACCAGTATGGAAGGCCATTAAGGCAAAAACGTTACAAAAAATGTTTTTTGTCTTTTTCCACCGCTTGGCGGTCGATATTGCGGAGCATCGGCTGCCAGCCTCTCACTGGATGTATTCTTGACTATCTGGGTGAGGCTAGCGGCCACATTGCGCCCCCTAGTGGTTTCTTTGTGAGTATTTCCGTGGAAAGTTTATGATTTACCACGTTTCCCTTAGCGGAGTTCGTTCCGCGCCTCTCTAGTGTTGCTAAGAGAGTGTATTTTTATAGACCTCGTGTCTTTTTATCCATCACCTTAGTGGTAGACCCCTAGAGGGTTTTTCTTCCGCAGCGATCTTAGTCCCGCCTGACGAGTTCGCTTCCCAGTTCGCCTAGTCACTATCGTGGGTTAAGGAACAAGTAGTGACCGGCCTCTGCTTCAACCCCATTTCCGTTCCCTTAAAGAGGAGAGTCGGAGGGTTTACGCAGGCACTGGAAGGGTCAGCTTCAAAACGACGTGACGTCGTAGTGACCGACTGAAAGGGAACGTCTCGGTTACATATGTAACCCTCGTTCCCTGAAGGAAGGGAACGGAGACGTCACGTCCCGTCGCCACAGTTTGCTGTTCCACTGCTGATATCGGCCGGACCCTTTCCTTCTGTCCAGCTTTCTCAGCAAAAAATAGCTGATTTGATAACTGCACCTGCCGCTCATTAAATACCTATGCGGCGGGGCGGCGCCGGCAGATGCAATTATCTGCATGCCAAGTTCATTGGCGTTTTAAAGGTTTCTCGAAGCAGATAGGTCACCCGCGAAGCAGTTCCCAATTCGTCGGTCACGACGTGACGTCTCCGTTCCCTTCCTTCAGGGAACGAGGGTTACATATGTAACCGAGACGTTTTGCTGATAGTAATCAATACACCAAAAAACCATGGTTACTACACTTTTACCACAATAAAACCATGGACTTTTGTTATTGCTTCTATGTGGGAGTTTACCGTTCAGTCCAAAAAGCCATTTGTTCAAATTGTTGCTGGTGAAACTGTCTATATGCTTGTATCATTAAAACTCAACATTCTGTTGCAAAAACGTGACACTTTGTTTTGCACATCAGAATTAATATCATTACAACTGTCGTAATCTTAAAAATAATAAAATAGAAAATGTATAAATAAATTATTTTTGTTCCACCAATCTCACATATTTTTCTTAAATGTTTCAGTAAAATAATACCGTAACTGCTTAAAAGTTTGGATGTTCAAGAAAAATACTGACCTTTGGATGTTGGTCTGGCCGTCCAAACAGCTCTATGGATTCAGTTAGAGAACGGTTCAGATGAATAATATGAATCGGTATGCAGCATATTATGTTAGTTTGATCTGAGAATACAGAGACAAAACAAATAAGTCAAATAATTATGAATTTACATTAGATTGATCATATTAAACACTAATCATTTAATGACTATCACCTGTTAAAACCTAGTATCAATTCAGTCGATGCACTTTTTCGATTAACTTACCACTCAAGTTATTATCTAACAAAAACCAACAACTGACTAAGAATATATTTAATAAAATAGAGCAGACATATAAATTAAAAATGTAAATAAATTTCCTCACCTGGAGAAGAGATGTCAACACCGTCGCTGAAATTGTACATCTGTTGTAACGCTGAAATGAGTCCGGTCGGGAACGCGATCTGTTCTGGTTTTGTCCGATCATTATTTTAAATAAAAAGGAATTACATCGTAAAGTGTATAATGCTCTGTAACAAGTAAGTATTAAAGTGCCAAAGTGTTTTAAACGGAGAATTAAATCTAATGCGCATTAAAAGCGCTTCATAAAAAAGCGGCTTCATAAGCAAATGTTACTGGATAACTACTGGTCAGAACACGTTTAATCTGTACGTATTTTAGGACATTTTACGTACATTTAGATACGTATCGATCCTGCAATTACGTCCAGATAATACGTAAAGGCACTATAAATACGTAAAAGCACATACGTATTGGACTGTTTTAATTTACGTGTAAATATGTACGTTTTGTTTGTGAGACCAGGCTGGAATTCCAGCATCGACTTGCTTCTTTACAAATAAATCCGCGGTACACAAAGTAAACAAACACTCGCCACAAGAGCTGGAACTTCTTCAAAAACAAACTTTAACCACGCATTCCTAATGTTATGTTTCGAGCCTCCGAGTTAAGGTCAACAGCATCTGTGTTCTTTCCAGACGGTTCTTCCACAACCGAAAAATCTGTTTCCATGGTTAATCTATCATAACAGATCACCTCATCAAAATAAAAGTCTCTCAGAATTTTTTTTATTTAAAAGTAATTTTGGTTAGGGGAGACCGGGGCTGGTTGTCTCACGGGTTGGTTGTCACACTGCTTATTCCAGACATACTACATGGCACTGTGGTACAATTTTGATATCAATTTGTTAGCCTTTAATAGCTTACTCATTTGCACTTGAAATTTTGCAGAGCAGACACAAAACATTGAGGTTAGAAGACAATTTTTTATTTTTATGGGTCAGAGTAAATTTTCATGTTGGTGTTGTTTTTGTGTTGAGATCTTGTAGGATATTAGTCATTCAAAAACAAAACACTTATTAAAAAGCTAAAAGTAGTAGCTTTATTTTGAGTCATCTTTTAGCGATCAAGTTAAAGCCGTGTGGTAGCTAGCTTAGCATGTTTGTCAAGAAGTCAGTTGGGGATGGTTGTCACATAGCTTGCAGGGTTGGTTGTCACATAAGAATATTGGACATGTAGACCTTTTAAGACTGTTTGTTTGTTTTTGTTTGCTGTTAAAATAAAATAAAGCATTAAATAAAGAGGTTTTAATACTAAAAATTATTTCATTTTATTTCTCAACACAGTAGACAATAGGCTTTATTCCCAGCTGCACTACTTCCTGAACTTCAGCCAGCTTCTTGTTTCATGTCTGCCATTATTGGACAAACTGATTAATCCAGGTGTGCCTGACCTCAGTAATCCCAACAACAATAATCAGACACACCTGGATTAATCAGTTTGTCCAATAATGGCAGACAGGAAACAATGAGCTGGCTGAAGTTCATAGTGCAGCTGGGCATAAAGCCTATTCAAGTAACTGATTACCCACTTTCATCCCATTGTTTAAACATAAGGGGCATTAATAACAACTATCATAGGGGTGGTATTCATATTAAAACTTATTTGCCGTTTCTAGCTTAAAAAACAAAAAAGTTACACATTATCTTTTCAGATCCCAATTTATCACTGAAATCCTATTGAACCTCTATAGGGGTTGGTTGTCACATTGTGTCAGAGTGTCTTTGATGGTTAATTACTTCCTGTTACAATACATTCGAAAAGTAAAAAGTATACACATTTAAAGCCAAGACTCCAAAGTTTCATTTCATGTAGGAATTATTGCTGAAAGATTTTTTGAAGATAAGCAATTCATGCATGAGTAAAAATTGTGACAACCAACCCCGGTCTCCCCTACATTTGGCAATCTTTAAAGAAATGTTTACTGATTGTTGAGACACTGCATGGATTGCTTTGCCCCTGGCCCACACGTGTGTCACACAAAGCTGTGGGCGGGGCTACAAAAGTGGTTGTTGGATTTGGGTTTGGGGAGGTGTTTCAATTCTACTCTGACGACATATTTCAGCACATTCCTCACTTGACTATTTTCCTGGCTTGGTGCCAAAACTGTTATATTTCAGTAGCATGGACGTTTTCAGTTTTGAAACTTGCAGGATGTTTATTTAAGTATGATGACCTCTTATATAACAAAAATATCAAGTTAAAATTGATAGTTTGATTCACCGCTCCTTTAAACCTTTATGTGATCAGATGTTATCTGTCAGGAATTTCTTAAACCATGTGAGCGTTGTAGATTTCACTTAAAAGGATTTAAGTCTCCTGATTTGAAGGAATACGTTTTGGCAAGTTTGCAAATAAATTCTATCGTGGTACATTACAAATGAAAACGAACTGGTTAGTTATTGGACTGACTGGGGTGCACATTTGCTTTAAAAAAGACAAAATCACTGTGTAACAGTTCACGACACACTGTGTAAATATTAGGCATAAGTAATTTTTAATGCTGCTCCATCAACTCCTTCTGACAGGACGAGGTAGTTAAATATGTAGGTTACCAGCTGCGGCCACATCCACTTCATATCGTCTACCCATGTACCAACTGATGGGACATTATGAGACTATCCAAGCATTGTATGTAAGTTTTCTCCATGCTCCCAACTTAAAACATTTACAGCATTAGCGTTATTTGTCATTTTGCTAAAGTATAGTGAACTACAAACAATTTTCTAACCACCAAACTAGCTACCGGATGCGCTGTGCAGAGGTGGGTAGAGTACCCAAAATCTGTACTCAAGTAAAAGTACAAGTACTTATACAAAAATGTACTCAAGTAAAAGTAAAAGTATCAATCTAATTATTTACTTGAGTAAGAGTAAAAAAGCATTAGATGAAAAAACTACTCAAGTAGTTAGTTACTCGTTACTTCTGATCTGATAGAGAAGTAGCGCAATAGCACTGAATTTCAGACTTCTTGGAGGGTTTTCACAAATCTCTCCTTAAGAGTCTCATTGTTCTGCTTATATACAAGTAAGCAGCCTATCTCAGTCCTGCAATGGGTACATTAACATCACATAATGTTTCGTTTGAGAAAAAATCTCAAACACACACACACACAGATGTTTTTCTGACGGTTAACTCTGTATTTATTTTCATGTTCACAACACAAACTTGTCAGCGTCTGCCTTTAAACATGCAAACAGTAAACAAATAAGAACGTGTGTGTCTGTTTGTTATCATGTTTTTATATGAATAGGTTATTTTCATTGCCATTAAAGTGCAATTACTGAACATAAACAGGAGCTTAATAAAAATGATCATTTTAGAATTTCATATGGAACTTACAGTATCTGTTTTTGCAAATCATCTCTACATTTATTATAATTTATAATACATGTTTCTTTCAAATCAGTCTTTATTCTTTTATTTTTATTCATTCATTCTTTAGGAAGGATTTAAATAAAATACAATCCCGTTTTTATTTGAATGTATTTTCTACACATTAGTGAGGTGTCCGGATTTGTGTATAAATGCAGTCATTACATTATGCTGTTAAGTTTGTTTAGTTGTGGGGAAATGATATGGAATTGGCAGATGTGAACGTGCTGTTTGTATGGTTTAACTTACATTAGGATTTGTAATCGCTTGCACAAGAGTGCATATGGCAAAAAAACTCAGACAGTGTGTGAAATGACCATTAATACTGTTCAAATAGACAATACTGTGACACTTACTTCAGGCTGGATCTTGAATTCCTGTACGCTGAGATGTCAGCTCGTTTATTGAACAAAGCACGCATCACATTATGAAACTATTCTTTTTGACCTCTTGGAGTGAAAACATAGACCGAACTTGAAACCACGCATGATCTGCCTCCGATAACTCGCACAACGCACACGCGCCCTCATCTGCTTCTCCTATCCCCTACGCGGCCGCGCGGTCGCGCGCGTGCTAAATGGGTGACCTCGCGGTCGCGCGCTAAAGGGTGACGCAGCCTTTTTCGCGCAACTTTCGAACACGCCCTATAAACTTTAAAAAAAATATATATATTCATTAATTATTACCATTTGACAGTAGCGCAGTAACGCCGCCGAATGTAGCGAAGTAAAAGTACAGTTTTTTCACTAGAAATGTACTTGAGTAAGAGTAAAAGTACCCATCCTTAAATTTACTCTAAAAGTACTAGTTACCCGAAAAATGTACTCAAGTAAATGTAACGAAGTAAATGTAATTCGTTACTACCCACCTCTGGCGCTGTGCCATGTTAGCGGAAGTCGGTTGACAAAATGCGGAAGAGCGAAGAATTTAAAATGGGCGGGGCGGAATAAGGTGAATAGAGATATCTTAAATTAATACTTTGACTAGGCAGAATTCCTTTATAGATATCTGAGATGACCTGTTGCTAAGCGCCGCCTTTTATGTTTTACTGGAGCTCAAGCGCCCCCAAATTGGCCGTTAACGTTAATGCAAGGCTGAGATTGCATTATTGTTGATGCACAATATTTTGACATATGTAACATTACCTTAACGTTTTAAAATAATTTACAAAATTTTTCTGTGACAATTAACAGCATGACTTTCTAAAATACTGAATAAAAATAAACTGGATAATGATAAGTGAGAAAACTAATTTCTCATTAGATACTATAGTGTTGATTGTTTTTGAACCTGATTAGTAAAACCTATAATTATGCCATAATAATATTTCATGTGGGTGTAAACACATCTGAGTTACATATATATATGCTCATATATATTTATATGCTCTGAGATTTATATTAAGGAAACACCACAAACATTTAAGAGTAGAATGGTAAATATACTTTAGAAGTCACACACTTCACTGTCAGACTGTGAACTGTTGTTAGGTTTATTTGTTCCTATGACCTTGATTAGCAAAATGTGCAGCAAACATACAAATCTTCAAACAATTAACATGTGTTCATCATATCATAAGACCAAATAAAATCATGTTTAGAGGCTAATCTTTGAACCATGTATACAACGAGTGAAAATCATTTTTAATAACCATAGCATTAAAGCAGTTGAGTGTGACAAAATTTAAAACAATAAATATACCAAACAGAAAAGAGTAAATACCATATACACAGTATTACACTACAGATACAGTATAGACAGGAGACAGGGTTACAATATACACATTAACACGAAATACAGATTATTGTATATAATACAACATAGTTGAATGTAGCATTTGTGTAGTGGTGAAGCTGAGTTCAGTGCCTGCGGGCTCTCCCCGAATCTGCTAGTGAGGGCAATGGGGATTTACAGAAGAATGTGAATGTCTTTGTTTTTACAGATTTCTTTTCTTGCTCTTTCTAGTCTTTTGGAATTAAAGAGAAAGGGAACGCATCTTCATCCATTTCACCTTTGTAAAGCATGATGTTTGGAGCAGCATCATTATTACTAAGGTCATTGGCAGCTGAAATTCTCCCAGCAAAGAGTTGTTGGTTGTTTGCCCACCACCCCGTCACTGGCCAGCTGAATCTTTTGTATCACAACTGAGTCATTTCTGCAATAAAAGAAAATCCATTAGTGCTGCTTGATAATAATCATTCAAAATCGTTCTTTCAACAAAGATAATTAAGTAAATTGAACAAAGATTTTTTTGTTGAAGGGGTTTAATTTATTATTATGTGCTTACTGAATTTGACTTTTACATTATTGAAACAAGGAAGTGCAACACTGACATCTGTATTTCTCCTGTCTCAGCGGCAACTGAGGAAATGATGCACGACCATTCAAAAACATGACTGGGGTTCTAACTATGCAAAGCTTTATGAAAATGGGTGAAGTGTCCCTTTAAGGTTTGCTGGCTTTATTTATGTTGTTAATGTAAGTTATATGTTGTATTTAGAGTTATTTTGAAAGAATGATGTTTGTTTATTATTACCATGATTGAGAACTGCATGCTAAGTGTCCAGGAGACCTTTCTGTGTGGTTAGCTGAACCGAAGAGTTTCGTTGCAAAACGAGATAAATCAATTTTTTAACATTTTTGTCAAAACCTGTTTATTATGATGTTATCATGTTATTATTTTGTTTTATGGTGCTACTTAGCTGTATTATTTAAGTTTTAAAGGTTTAAATCAAAACAAACCAACTGCAGTTGAATTTAAATTAATTGTAATGCACAACCAAAAAAAGAGATTTATGAAAAATTAAAAAAACGTTGGTTATCTCGTTTTGCAACGAAACTCTTCATATACTAAATTCCCCTTTACCCAACTTGTGTGTGGATAACTTTATGATAGATGCTGGAATGGTGTTCGTACAGTTGTAATAGTTGAGAGGGCTGAAGTCACTATTTAAGTAAACTTAGAAATTTGCTTATTGCCTAATAAGTTTAAGTTGGCATTACTCAGTAAATTGAGTTAGCTGAACTACATCACCTTCTTATTAGTTTGATAAACATAAATATTTATGTTATGACAACTTGTGATGTTAACGCAATTTTTTAAGTTGGGTGGACGTTGGTCCTTGTTAGTTGAGTTTACTGAAAAATGTGTGCGCGATAAGTTGCCTTAAAATTTAAAATTTACTCAACTTTTTTTTTACAGTGTTTATAAACAGGAAAGGTAAATAGATGAACAAACAACAGTAGAGCAACATTAAACCTTAAAGGAATAGTTTAATTTAAAATTCTGTCATCATTTACTCATCCTCATGTTGTTGTAAATCTGTATGAATTTCTTTTGTTCTGATGAACACAAAAGAAGATATTTTGAGAAATGATGGTAAACACACAGCATATAGTGTCTATTCACTGCCATAGTCAGAAAAAATATTTTGGAAGTATTGTGATAAATGAAGAAGAAAATATTTGGATAATGATGAAAAGCACACGGTTGACCTTACCCATTAAATTCCATCTTTTTTTAATTCCTACTATGGAAGTCAATAGGCACTATATGCTGTGTGTTTACCATCATTTCTCAAAATATCTTCTTTCTTGTTCATCAGAAAAAAGAAATTCATACAGGTTCAAAACAACATGAGGAGGAGTAAATGATAACAGAATTTTCATTTTTGGGTGAACTATCCCTTTAATTATCTTGTACATACCTGTACATGGATTCTCAAAAATTTGGGGTGACCTCTATTGATGCCTGGCTCTGCCATTCTGGAAATAAACATAACAGAAACTAACATTACTGTATATCACAGTGCTTTAAGTGGGCCGGAACGCCCCGGTACTCAGTACCGCCACTTCCAAAAATAGCTCTTGAGCATACCACCACCTCTCCGTGCGCCCAGAACGTGCTTTTAGCGTACCGAAACGCTCATTTGCACATCTGTTTAAAAATCAGAGGTTTAATTTAATCCTTTGGCTGCACTGCGGCTTTTCAGAGCGCACTTAATGTATGCTTCCTAATTCGTCCCACCGAGAGCAGAGACTACATTACCCATACACCCTTGCGTTTACAAGTTAAAAGCGCATGCGTCGGTTAGTCAGTGTCAACGTGCTCTGGACTGGAGAGGTGTGTGTTTGTGTGTGAAACGCGCAACCATAGCTGCTCAGTTAAAATGAAAATACAATGAACACTTAATATGCCCTCCTGGTTTTAGATTATGAGTAGTAAAAGAACCATAGATATGTACACTAGATGTCGCCTTGGCTACGGCAGTTCATTGGACTGAATGCGTCAAACAGAGCCGCCATCTTGAAACAGGGGAATCCCGCATCAGCGTGGTTGTAGGCAATGGTGTAACAGAAATAAAATCACCATAAATCGTCATGAACGCTATTTTCTTGGTTTTCTTTGGGTTTGTTTCAACAGTCAGACATGTATTTAGCATTTAGTACAGGAAAAAATAAAAGTTTTGATTTTATGAAAATGTACTTTTTCTAACTGTAATGCATAGTGCTAGTAGCCCTTACATCCATGCGCAGCACAAAAGTCCGGCATCGTTCATGAATTCGAAATACAGGCGGAGCTAGCAGCTTTACCTAGATACTTCCTATGACAAGACCCCTGTTCTAAGATGGTGGTGGTTTTGACGCATGCTCAGAGCCCCAAGGCGACATCTAGTGTATATATCTATGTACAAGAACAAGGTCAGAATCAGAGGACTCGCTGGCTGACATCCCACCAAGCCAGAATGATAGCTGCAGGTCAGACGCAAGCCTTGTAGGTACGTGATAATCTCCGCTGTCGCGGCTGTTAGTTTTGTTCCCCTCGACGCAACTTCGGATTTCCTCAGGCGATGTGCAGAAAACATTCTTGAAATTGTAATATACATTTAGTTTAATTGCTAAACTACAAGTGAACGAAATTTCAATGAATTTGAACGATGTGCACAGTAGTTTTACCACCCGCAAAATGGAAAACAATGGGACAAAATAAATGACTTTCGAGTTTCAAATGGCCAGTATTTGGTTATTCTTGAACCCACAGACATGGTCTTGGTGTCATTTTAAAGTTTTTTTTCAAGCTCTTTCTATCTGAACAACTAGTTTTAGCATTTAACCATGTTGAACATTTTACTCGCATATCTACCTTTTGCACATTTTATTTATGTTCAAAAGCTCTACAGTAGCTCTTTCCTTTCTAATGGTATTTTTTCAAAATCCTTTTGCACATTTTATTTATGTTCAGTAGCTATTTCTATCTAAAGCAAATCCACAAACTTATAAAAGGATTCATTATTTTTTACAAGGTCGTCTGTTGACTGCTGTAGCCTATATAAAACCCCTTCAATATAGGAGTCGAGTCAGCAAAAAATAAAAAATAATAGAGTACCGGCACCTCTTTTGGGCCACTAAAAGCACTGTGTATATCGTAGCTTTTTAGAGGAAACTGGAAAATCACACACGTTAAAGTATAAGTCCTTTGTAAGTCTCTTTTAAACGACGAAAAAAGAAAACGCAAACAGTTTGAATATACTGTACTGTATTGTGGATCAGTTACAATACAGTAGGCTAGTCACATGATTTGTGGACAATTACAGCGCATTAATGTTAGGCCCAACTGTATAGATCTGCATCTGTACATGTTAGATAAACACAAACACAACATTTAAAAATAGGTTCCCTTACGAAAAATAAACATGGTTTTACTACAGTTAAAACCAAAAAAACATGGTTACTCATTGTTTTTTTGTTGTTGTTGTTGTTTTTCTTTGATTTTTAGTTAAAATAATCTAATTGTTTTAACTGTCACATGCTCACAGTCAGCCTTTATAACGTTACCACACAATACATGTTATGAGTACTTCTCTTCATTTAGATATGGTTTTATAATGTTGATTGAGACATGTGACGTTTTTATAGTCAGACAGTAGCCCATCATAATAATTGACTGTTAAAATACCATGTGTTAGATTGTGTCGTGTACTGTACTGTACTGTGTACCACTTTTTAACAGCATTTTTGTGATTATGTTCTTTATGTACTATTTCAGTGAAGTGGAGGATTTTAATCGAATCGTAAACAAACAATTGAGAAAAAAAGGGGAGAGCATCCAGTTGGTAGGTAGTGCTGCTGCATACATCACAATGTGTGCTTTAAATATTTAATATTTATATTTATCTGTCTCTATTATTATTATTTTTCTCAGTTCAGATGGGCTTTATTGACATGAATGTTTCAAGAACCTTTGTTCCTATATTAAAATGATCTGTGTGCAATAACAGTAATATGAACATTACTTGTAATGAAGATTTATATAATTTTGTATCGTAATGTGTGTGCTCTGTGGTAAATAAGATCTTTAAAATTTGAAATTAAAAATCGGAGAGTTGAACATGTTCAACTTAATGTTCCTGGTTTCATTAATTTCTTTATCTTTCTATCTCTTAGGAGTGAACACGTTATCCATGCAGTTTTGAACAAACTTGTTTTGTGTGTTCAAATTCAACTATTGCAATATATAATTTTATAAAATATACACAAATTTTAAATCTACCCCCAGCGTCATCCTTCTGTATTCCCTCTGTACTTGAATATGTGATTGACTAAAAAGGCTAATAGGCCTACCATGATTCCTTGTTTATTTTACTTGATGAGTTATTAAATTATACAATTTAGACCCAATAAATACTCAAAATTCCTAGAAACCAAATTTAATTTCAATAAAGCAAGCATTCAGTATTTGGGTGTAATAAACCTTTAAAAACATCTAAAACTCTAAGGGGCGGTTTCCCGGACAGGGATTAGACTAGTCCTAGACTAAAACATTTTTAAGAGCTGTCCAAACTGAAAACAACTTGCACTGACATATCTTAAAATACATCAGGGCCCTTTGTTTTGCCTCAAAATGCACACAGGTAATGTTTTTAGTAAGGCATATTTGTTAAAACTAGTTATATTTCCTAATTTAACTAAGGCCTAGTCCTGGATTAGGCTAATCCCTGTCCGGGAAACCGCCCATAAAAGTAGTAAAAATTGGGTAAAAGCATCTGCCTGCACAACCGGAGGCTGCAGTTTCGCTAGGTGGTGCTGTCACAAAAAACTAGGGTCCTAGAACTGCGGTCCTGAAACCCCGTCCTGAAACTGCAGCCTCCGGTTGTGCAGACTGATGTCACGCTGATGTGATGGCGAGGCGGGCTCGTCAGATTCTGCAGCCGGGCGCAGTTCCATTCCACCGACTGCGTTGAAGAAAAGCACGATGGGAAAAGACTTGCTGACGACATAGCTTAATGTTCATTGGTCCGGGGACATCAGCTGATGACTTTTTAATTCTAAAAACTTCCTTTAGTAGTTTTTTTTCCAACTTGTTCTTGACTTATGACATTTATATTTTTAATAAATTTCTTTAAACTTTTGTATTGGTGCTGAATTATTTGTACTGTGAGCTGTTTATATTTCACACAGAAACGGGGATGCCAGCTGATGAGACAATTGTGGCTATTTCCTCTCACGCCTGTTTAACCGACACTGATTTGGGCGGGTTTCTCCTATCCCCATACAAAACAACTTCTCTGTCTTTGACTGCTCTTACAAGAACGTGGATCTCCTCGGCTGTGAACCGCTCCTGGCGTGCGCCTGGTAAATCCATCATAATAATAGCAACCCGCCATGAAACTTGCGTCCTTGCGTTTAAAGGGAATGTTGGATAGCGTTCTGATTGGTTTATTTGACGTTACGCCCAAACCACAACTATTAATAATGAACCTACTTCAGACCAGCCCCTTATTGATTTGCGCCTGGCGCAAAAGTTATTTCTCCCGCCGGGAAAATAGCAACAGCGCCCATGATCCGCCCACAAAGTCACTTGCGCTTTGCACTTGCGTTTCAGATCGTTAAAATAGGGCCCACTGAGTGTTTTTTTTTTTGTCATATGTACTCTTTTGCAAGCGATGACAAATCCTGTAAACCTTACAAACAAAACACGTTCACATCTGCACATTTCCATATAATTTTCCCACAAAAACAAACAAACTGAACAGCATAATGTAACGACGTCTTGCATGTATACACAAATCCAGACACATCACCAAAGTGTAGAAAATACATTCAAATAAAAATGTACGGGATTGTATTTTATTTAAATCCTTCCTAAAGAATGCATATACTTATAAAAATAAAAGAATAATGTATGTTTTTAAAGAAACATGTATTATATATTATAATAAATGTAGAGTTGGTTTGCACAAACATATAAAAATGGTAAAAAAAAAATTGGACTGCATTTATATAGCGCTTTTAACAGACCTATGGCCATCCATATGAAATTCTAAAATGATCACCAGGGGCCCCTAATCATTTTTTTTGTACAATTAAATAACTTAAACAAGTAATATAAATGAATGAATACGAATGAATAAATTAATCATTCAAGACAAGAAAATTATGATTTGCAGAGTTGTGTCTGCAGTGCTAGCATTTGAGTCATGCGCAATGCACCTCGCATGCATTGACAATTCGTGCCGGGGTGCAAGTGCATATCACTGTATTAAAGGATAAGCCATGTCACAAAAAAGATGTATCCCTCTGGTGCCAAAAAGTAAGGGTGTAACGATTAACCATGCAAATTTGCGTTTTCTCAATGAATGAATTTGAATGAATTACAGTGAAATCCCGGCACATCCGAATGGCAGGGGGGGCTCTCATGCCGAAACTCCCTTTGTGCCACAGAAGAAGTAGCATTACCAACGCTATTCCAGGAAAGGTCTACAGGAATATTTATACGCTGTTCTTCAAATTGTTTCAAATATTTTCATGATAAAAAAGAATATTTTGAATGATTTTGTTTAACGAGTGTTGCTTTTTTAAAGGAGCTGTCCGCAGTGTTTCTACTTAAACGAATTCCTTTTCAATTGCCTTTGTATGAAGGGGTTGTAATCTCACATTAAAATTATCCACTTTGCGGGTTTTGCTATTACCTCTGAAAAAAAAATATTATTTTTATGTAAAAGAACCGGGCCGGATTTGGAGCGAAATCTAGTAACGTCACCTGCATGCGCGCTCCCGAGCCCCTCGCTTCGTCTACTGACTTTGCACTCAACAGCGACGACACTGCAATGCGTCTGATAACAGACTGAAACGACCTGCTCCCAGCACAACACAGACTCCAACACAAACTCCACATATTGTGAAGAAAAAAATTATCTGCTGAAGTTCGTAAAGCCAAACGTGAATCGGATCAACTTTGTACAAAAACACGGATTAACATCGGCAGGGCATTTGAATTATGGAGAAACCTCCGCTTTGTTTTGGGTATAAAAACAGATTCGGAGTTGGCTTTCAACCTTTTGGACAGGAAAGCTAATATTACTACAAAGCATGTAATGTAAAATATATTTCGATTATGTGCTTTAGTTTTTTAGATGTTGTTTCGGTTTGCTAGCCTTCGCTGTAGCGTGTGGTCGCCCAGCCGTCGTCAATCGATGACGTAAAACTGCGGACGCTTTTGTTTGCGTGCATCCGCTTTTTAAAAGTCTTTAAACTCGTACAGTCTGACATTGATGGAAACTGAGATTATACAGAGTGACATGGACTTAACTACGATATTGAGCGCACAGTGTGGCAAGCAACAATTTAGGACTATTTAAAATAGCACAGTGTATACCGGGCTGTACTGTTATACTGAAATTGTTCAGTGTAGTTCACTAACTGTTTTCGTTGTCTTACCGTAAATGTACCTATGTAACACCACATAACATAGGCTAAATGCAGTCAATTAAACGTTGCAGTGGGAGTTTACCTGAGTTTCCAGCATGTTGTGTGGTGCTTTCTCTGGTGTGTAGCATCTCAGTCTGGCCGTCGCTCATGAGTTCGAGCACGTGCTTGTTGGTTATTGGTTGCAATCTGAAACATCACCGCTAGAGGCCGCTGAAAACTACATACAGCGCCTTTAAATGCACGTTATAAACGACTCCGACTCATAATGATTTTAGATTGATAAAGACTTCCTACTGACCAAATGCCGTAGTACACGCACAAGCTGTGCATGAAACAAAGAATCGCAGCCTTGCGATTCAGAATCGATTTAAGGCCGCGATTGAATTGTTACATCCCTACCGAAAAGAGAAAGAAGAAAAGGACAGAGGAGGAAAAAAAAGAGCAAGATAAAGGTATGTTTGCATGATTATTTACAGTATGTTTAGTGGTGTGACAGATTGCAGTTGATCCGTAATTGACCCACGAATCGTCTTGCATGCGATTCGTGGATTAATATGCAAATTTAAATAGGGAAAGTTTATCATTTGCACGTGTTTTAAAGACTTGCAAATGTTAACATTTCAAGTGATTTTAAACAATTTAACCCGCAAAAAGGTGCTAAAGTGAGCAGCTTTCTGGACGCACATGCAGTTGAATGTGTCCAGTCCAGCTCCAGTCAGACATGCTCCTCACTATGCCCTTCAGAGCTAAGAACACTTGGGGCCCTATTTTAACGATCTGAAACGCAAGTGCGAAGCGCAAAGCACAAGTGACTTTGTGGGCGGATCTTGGGCGCTGTTGCTATTTTCCCGGTGGGAGAAATAACTCTTGCGCCAGGTGCAAATCAGTAAGGGGTTGGTATAAAGTAGGTTCATTATTCATAGGTGTGGTTTGGGCGTAACGTCAAATAAACCAATCAGAACGCTATCCAACATTCCCTTTAAACGCAAGGGCGAAAGTTCCATGGCGGGTTGCTATTATTATGACGGATTTACCAGGCGCACGCCAGGAGCGGTTACAAGAACCCACGTTCTTGTAAGAGCAGTCAAAGACAGAGAAGTTGTTTTGTATGGGGATTGGAGAAACCCGCCCAAATCAGCGTAGGTTAAACAGGCGTGAGAGGAAATAGCCACATTGTCTCATCAGCTGGCATCCCCATCGTTGCGCCAAGCGCTACAATGATGTCAGGAGACGGGGGAATCCCAAGCTTGCCAGCATAAATCGGGCACGCCGTGTAATGGGAGGTGGATCTGCCTCTACACACGACCTGACGCCAGCAGAGGACATCGCTGCGTCCACCCTCACCGCTGAAAGGATTTGGGGGCTTTGAAATCGGACCCAAGAAACGCAAGCAAATTCCAACCCCAAAGTACACTTACAAATCAAGTTCATATACATTAAGGTTTCTTATAAAAACATTTTAATTATTATTTACATAAAATAAAAGTAATACAGCCACACAACAAACTTATGAAAATATTTTAATCGTTATTTGCATGAGAATTTTTTTACGCAGCCACACAATAAATAAAAACTATCACCACAATGCTCCCCACAATGATTTCCCTTATCTCATCGTTAATTTTTTATTGTAACAATTTATGATTTGCAAAAATAACTGTTGCATATGTGTAGATTAGATAAGCAAAGTGTGTGCGCGTTGTGCACGTTATACATTATGGTCAAGCATGCGCCCTTAAAATAGCATAATGAACCACGCGCAACGCGCCACTGCCTTAAGACTAGTTTTTTTTTGGTCAGTGGCGCAATTGTTTTTTTCAACTGCAAAATAGCATCAGGGATGGTTTACGTCGGAGCACGCCTCCTTTTTTGCGCTGAACCGCCCAGGGAGCGCAAGTTCATTCCCTAGTTTGCCGACGTGCGTCTGTGGAGGGAAAAACTCGCTGTGTGCCGGTGCAAAATACGAATGATACATGCGTCACTGACAAAGTCAATTGCGCTGGGTGCAAGATAGGGCCTATTATGTTTAAACTTTAGAGAGTTACGCTACTGTGTGTCAACTGTAGGCCATTAACATACATTTGAGGAATAGAGCACTGAAAAACAACGTAATGTTTTTTCTGCGCCGTTTGTAATTCGTCCTCCGTCTGTGTGCGCGCGTGTTAAAGTGCACTCAGTAGTGCACACATGTAGAGACACGTTTCAAAAAGCAAGAGAACATAACATCTTTTTGTTCTTGACAGGGTACATACAAACAAAATCATCTCCACTGTACTCTGTTTCCAATAAAAACATTTGTTTATGTCTTAGGTTTATGTATAGATTAGGCAGAAACCAGGTCCGTGCTTCTCTTAAAGAGACAGTACCCTCAATTAACCTACTTAAATCTGTGTCATTAGTGTTAATCAAACAATCCAAGACAAAGAGAAAATCGCTTCTGTAGCTCTAAAAAATAATAATTATATTTAATTCATACAATAATGACAGTGTTATCGTTCATTTGATTTGATTTCTGTACCTAATGCTAATTTATCCCTTAATGTGCAACTTTGTTCTTTTTTATAAATGTTTGTAATTTCTTTTTTATATATAAAAAATTGGTGGGAGGGGGCCCTCAAACAAATTCGGCTTAGGGCCCCCAAGAGGCTCGGGCCGGCACTGAAAATATATATTTATTAACTTACTGGTTCAGCTGGTCTTAATTTGCATAAAGTTATTCATCTGATAATGAGCAGATTTAAAAAACCATTAAATGAGGTTATAAATGACTATAGGAAATAAGCAGATACACACCTTTTTGTTGTCATTTTGTCATTTCACTTACCAAAAACTTCATAAATTTCATCTGGGTTTTGATATGGATTTGTATCTTTAAAGGCAGTTTGTTTCATAGGATTCTCCTCCACTTGGGTTTTTTTGGGAATCGGTCTGTCCTGATTCTTTATATTAACCTCATCTGTAAAGATCAAAATAACCATAATAATTTTATCATTGTCAAACGTGTTTTACTCTGTATGCTGATGTGTTTTTCATGTTAGCAGCATCTGAAGTTCAGACTTACTTTGTATTTGTGCATTTCCTCTAAAGCCTTTGAAGTTTCTGAAACATATATAAGTAATCGTTTTCTTCTGTCATTTTCTAATATTTAAAGCTTTCAAAATATTAAATACTGACACGTTTACTTCAACAGTTTTAATCACCATTATAGCACCATTTATTCTACAAATACAGTATATTGCAGTGACTTTAGACAGTATGTGACAACATGCTTATATTTTATGACCAGTGTTGGGTAAGTTACTAATTACATCTTCAATCATGTAAATATATTAATTTACAAATTACTCTCTCCAAAAAGAATTTACTTATTACTAATTACTTTCTAAATCCTATTTAGTACATTATATAAGGATAGGCTTAAAATGGCTCAAAGAAATAATATATAAAAGTACATAAATTATTCTGGTGCCCCTTTAGGGTCCAATTCTCTCTATTAACTAACTATTTACTACTTTTGCTTCAATATACTCCAACTACTGCTTATTAATACTAAAGAAGTTGTTAATTTTAAGTATTGGTAGAAATGGGGAGGGTTAAGGATGTAGAATAAGGTTTTGCAGAATCAAGCATTAATGTGTGCTATTTAAGTATTAATAAACAGCCAACATCTCATTAATATTAATACTAATAATCAACCAGTTAATAGTGAGAATTGTAAACTAAAACCATGTTAAATCCACTATTGTATTAAAGTATATATAATTGTTTTACATTCCATACACAGTATTTAGTTACATCAGAAGTAACTGTAATTAGATTACAAGAAAAATAAGAGTAATCCCTTACTTTACTTTTTCAATGAAAAGGTTATTAAATTACAGTAACTAATTACTTAGTAACTAGTTACACCCAACACTGGTTATGACTTACCGAAAGTTGAAAAACATACTAACTGCCAACAGCACTACTAATATAACTCCCACTACGATGCCTGCTATTTCTCCGGGAGTCAGCACAGAGGTACCTTCAGTACAAAGACAATCCACACATCATTTACAGGAGTTGAAAAGTATTTGGAAACCTAAAGCACATCACTTACAAATGTCTTCATATCATTGCAGAATATTTAAATATCACAAGTGGCATTTTCGGAAAAACTTTTAACATTCCACTTTAACAGGCTTCAAATACACTCACCGGCCACTTTATTAGGGACACCTTACCCCCTTTTGTCTTCAGAACTGCCGTAATTATTTGTGGCATAGATTTAACAAGGTGTCTGAACCTGATAGGTCTTAGGATCTGAGTTTCTTAAAAGCAACCTTCGTATTTGTGTGTATTTCAGAGATGACTCAAGAGTGATTCATTTAATTTCGTATTTTTACTATTTTTTATGCATTTAATTTATTAGTTATCTTCATTTCATTCTATCTAGTCATTATATTCTTTTGACGTCGTTGTTCGTGCTGAAGCAAGATTCTCCAATGGTTTTGTCATGGCACACAGAACGAGGACTCAATTGCAGGTGCAGAAAATGGTATTTATTCACAGCAAAGAGGAACACACAGTTAATCCAAAAGAGGACAGCCAGCAGTCTGGAGTTAATTCCACTGCACAAAGGATGCCGAGTTCGGGAATGACAGCAAGCGTTATGAAGATCGCGCACCAAGGGGTGCGAAGCTGCGGCTGTCCGAAACGGGCAGAGAATATCCAACTGGAGAGTTGCAGGCAGCTGGCAAAGTAAGCGGACAGAGAGATGGAGTGCACTGATTGTGAAAGAAACCCTGGAGCCTGGACGAGACAAAACACGGTGAGTAATCAAAGTGCAAAACAGTCTATTACTTGGAATCCTAGTCGTGAACTTGGTTTGTAAACACTATGGAGATCAGCGAATTGAGCATAAAGCTACAACAACGGACTGACAACAAGGAGCGAGAGTGAGAGAATTAAATAGAGAGGAAGATTAGAGTAAGGGCTAACAGGTGTAGAGCTAACAAGATAATGAATGAGAGGAGGCGGGCGCGCCCAGCCAGGTGCGCGCGGGAGGGCAGTGAAAACAAAACCCCCCTGCAGACAACAAAGAAACAAACACAAACACACACACACATAAAACGTCAGACAGAGGACATGACAGGACCCCCCCCCCACGGACGCCACCGGGCGTCCTAGGGGAGGGCTCACCTCGTCGCCGGTGGAAGTCCACGATCAGAGCCCGATCCAGAATATCACGAGACGGCACCCACCACCTCTCCTCTGCGCCATAGCCCTGCCAGTCCACAAGATATTGAAAACCCCTGCCACGACGGCGGACGTCTAATAATCTCCTGACTGTGTAAGCGGGAGAGCCATCCACAAGACGAGGGGGAGGGGGGGCGGGGAGATTCGTGGCAGGATTGAGCTGGGAAGAGAACACAGGTTTAACCTTGGACACATGGAAAACAGGGTGAACTCGAGCAAGAGTGGGAGGAAGCTTAAGCCGCACAGCCACCGGGTTAACTATCTTGGTGATTCGGTATGGACCAATGAATCTGGGTGCCAGCTTACGAGAAGGAACCCGGAGAGGCAGATCCTTGGTGGAAAGCCATACCCGTTGACCACACACATAGATAGGCGGAGCGGTCCGGCGGCGATCGGCTGCTCTTTTGGTCTTCGCAGAGGAGCGGACCATGACGTCCCTAGCTCTCCTCCAGGTGCGACGGCAGCGCTGGATAAAAGTGAGAGCAGAGGGAACAGCGGCATCGAGTTCCTGTGAGGGAAACAAGGGGGGTGAATAACCAAGAGAGCATTGGAACGGGGATAAACCTGACGCTGACGCAGGGTGGGAATTATGCGCGTATTCTATCCACGGGAGCTGGTGGCTCCAGGAACTCGGGTTTTTAGATGTCAGACAGCGGAGCATTCTTTCAAGATCCTGATTAGCCCGCTCGCATTGCCCATTGGTCTGAGGGTGAAAACCAGAAGACAAACTCGCGGTGGCGCCGAGTTGTCTACAGAACTATTTCCAAAACCGAGAGGAAAACTGGGGACCCCTATCAGAAACTACGTCAGTCGGCAACCCATGGAGCCGAAAAACGTGGTTTACCAGTAACTGTGCTGTCTCTCGGGCAGAGGGAAGTTTGGGGAGGGGAATAAAATGAACCGTCTTAGAAAATCGGTCCACCACCGTTAAGATTACGGTGTAGCCGTCAGAGGGGGGAAGCCCGGTGACAAAATCAAGGGCGATGTGTGACCAAGGACGTGACGGAATGGGCAGAGGGCGAAGCAGACCAGCTGGTGGACGGTGGGAGGGCTTACTCTGAGCACAAGTGGTGCAGGCTAAAATAAACTGTCTGACATCGGTGGCGAGAGAGGGCCACCAAAAACGCTGACGGATGGCAGCCAGCGTTCCCCGAATTCCGGGATGGGCGAAAAACTTGGACGAATGACCCCACTGAAGGACATCAGGGCGCAGCGCAGCCGGTACGAACAGCCGATTCCCTGGGCACTCAACTGGCACTTGCACCTCTCGTCCGGCCTCTGCTACCCGCTGCTCGATACCCCAGGTAAGAGCCCCGACCACCACCCCCTTTGATAGGATGGTATCGGCCGAAAGCTCCCCCTGCAAGGGCTCGAACTGGCGGGATAGCGCATCGGGTTTTACATTCTTGGAGCCAGGCCGGTACGAGAGGGTGAAGTTAAATCGGTCAAAGAAGAGTGCCCAGCGAGCCTGACGTGCACTCAACCTCTTGGCTGAACGGACATATTCTAAGTTCTTATGATCCGTCCAGACCAAGAAGGGCTGCGCTGACCCCTCCAACCAATGACGCCACTCCCCCAAAGCCAATCGAACCGCCAAAAGCTCTCGGTTACCGACGTCGTAGTTACGTTCTGCAGGGCTGAGACGATGAGAATAAAAAGCGCAAGGATGCACTTTGCCGTCATGAGGAGAACGCTGAGATAAGACCGCGCCTACCCCGACATTCGACGCGTCAACCTCGACAATAAATTGACACTCTGGATCTGGAAAACAAAGCACAGGAGCAGAGACAAAACTGGTCTTAAGTTTCTCAAAGGATTCCTGTGCTAAAGGATTCCATTTAAAAGGTACCTTAGTGGAGGTTAACGCCGTGAGCGGTGCAGCAATCTGACCAAATCCTCTGATGAAATGCCGGTAAAAGTTGGCGAATCCCAGAAAACGCTGCAGGGCTTTGCGAGAATCGGGAATGGGCCACTGGGTCACGGCCTTAATCTTAGCCGGGTCAGGAGTAATGCCTGATGGAGAGATAACAAAACCAAGGAACGTAACAGACTCGGAATGGAATTCGCACTTCTCCGCTTTGACAAAAAGTTTATTCTCCAATAAGCGCTGGAGGACCTGCCTGACGTGTCGGGTGTGTTCCTGGAGAGAGGGGGAAAAAATTAATATGTCATCAATATACACAAAGACAAAGCGATTAAGCATGTCTCCCAACACGGCATTGACAAGCCCTTGAAAGACGGAGGGGGCGTTGGCGATCCCGAACGGCAGAACGGAATATTCATAGTGGCCAGTGGGAGTATTAAAAGCCGTCTTCCACTCATCGCCCTCCCGAATGCGAACCAGATGGTACGCGTTGCGAAGGTCTAGTTTGGTAAAGACCTTGGCACCTTGTAATAATTCAAAGGCAGAAGACATTAAAGGCAAGGGGTACCTATTTTTAACAGTAATGTCATTCAAACCTCTATAATCAATACAGGGGCGCAGAGAGCCGTCTTTCTTCTGAACGAAGAAAAACCCAGCGCCAGCTGGGGAGGAGGAGTGGCGAATAAGCCCAGCTTGTAAAGCCTCTTGGATATATTTGTCCATAGCCTCTCGTTCTGGAGCGGAAAGGGAATATAAACGACCCTTGGGCGGAGAAGTGCCTGGCAGGAGATCTATGGCGCAGTCGTAGGGGCGATGCGGGGGTAGACAGGTGGCTCGTGACTTGCTGAATACAATGCGCAAATCATGATACTCCTCCGGGACTCCGGTTAAGTCGATGGCCTCGTCCTGCAACACAGATAACACAGAGACAGGAGAGGGGGCGGGCCCCAGACAAGAAACATGACAAGACGAGCTCCAGGATAACACAATGTGATTAACCCAATCCACGTGAGGATTGTGCTGTGACAACCAAGGATGCCCTAATATAATGGGTGTATTGGGGGACTCGAGGATGTACAGCTCAATACTCTCACAGTGGTTACCAGAAAGGAAAAGACTTACTCGTGGCGTGACGTGAGAAACAGAAGAAAGTTGCCGGCCAGCTATAGTCCAGACAGTGAGTGGCTTAAGGAGGGGAAGAAACGGGATATTCCATCGTTTGGCGGTGGCCGAGTCAATAAAGTTGCCCTCCGCTCCTGAGTCTAGGAAAGCCTTCGAGGAATGGGAGGAGCCTTTATACGACAGCTGACAGGGCAAGAGAGTGCGAGATGACGGAGAGTTTGTCAGAGAAACGCCCACCAGGACTCCCCGTTCTACCGGTGGGCGGGGCCTTTTACAGGGCATGAGGAGACGAGGTGGCCAGACTGCCCACAATAAAAACAAAGGTTCTCCTTAAGACGATGCTGTCTCTGGGCGGCTGTGAGATGAACTGAACCCAGCTGCATAGGCTCGGGCTCGGGAACAGAGGGGGAAACATCGGAAGCTTCATGACGTGTCTCGGTGGATCGCCAGTTAGATCTGGAGCGGAGTTGGCGACGAAGCGTGAGGCGAGCCTCAACTCGTAACGCGAGACTGATGATATCGTCTAAAGCTCTAGGAATCTCGGTAGCAGCGAGCTCATCAGCGATGGCAAAACTGAGCCCCTCGAGGAACCGAGCCCGGAGGGCGGCCTCATTCCAACGGCAAGCAGCAGCCAAAGTCTGAAAACGGATGGCAAAATCGGTCACGGACGATCTGCCTTGTGATAATCTTGACAATCGGGCGGAAGCCTCATCGCCCTGTGCAGATCTATCAAAAAGTCGGGACATCTCATGACGGAACTCTTCAAATGTCCGACAGCATGGAGCTCGGGCATTCCAGACAGCCACCCCCCATTCCCGAGCCTTGCCGGAGAGGAGGGTTATAACATAAGCAACCTTGGTCTCTTCTGACGCGTAGCGCCGCGGCTGGAGGGAGAAGACCAGCGAACATTGTGAGAGGAAGGCCTGGCATGAATTAGGATCTCCATCATAAATAGGTGGGCTGTTGGCATGGGGTTCAGGGTCTCGACTTCTCTCGTGGTCATTAGGGTAGATCGGCCGCCGCCCAGCCGCTTCAAAGCGTAACTCCTCGACTGTCGATAAGAGCGCTGCAACCTGGGCATTTAAAGCCCCGATCTCTTGGGTGGTGGCATTAAGTTGAGTAGCCTGTTGACCAAGCATAATGCCTTGCTGGATTAAGGCTGACCGAAGGGGTTCTGGTCCCGCTGCGCCTGCTGAGTCCGCAGTTTGGTCAGTCCGTTCTGTCATGGCACACAGAACGAGGACTCAATTGCAGGTGCAGAAAATGGTATTTATTCACAGCAAAGAGGAACACACAGTTTATCCAAAAGAGGACAGCCAGCAGTCTGGAGTTAATTCCACTGCACAAAGGATGCCGAGTTCGGGAATGACAGCAAGCGTTATGAAGATCGCGCACCAAGGGGTGCGAAGCTGCGGCTGTCCGAAACGGGCAGAGAATATCCAACTGGAGAGTTGCAGGCGGCTGGCAAAGGTAGCGGACAGAGAGGTGGAGTGCACTGATTGTGAAAGAATCCCTGGAGCCTGGACGAGACAAAACACGGTGAGTAATCAAAGTGCACAACAGTCTATTACTTGGAATCCTCGTCGTGAACTTGGTGTGTAAACACTATGGAGATCAGCGAATTGAGCATAAAGCTACAACAACGGACTGACAACAAGGAGCGAGAGTGAGAGAATTAAAGAGAGAGGAAGATTAGAGTAAGGGCTAACAGGTGTAGAGCTAACAAGATAATGAATGAGAGGAGGCGGGCGCGCACTGACAGGTGCGCGCGAGAGAGCTGTCAAAACGAAACCCACGTGCAGACAACAAGCAAACACACACACACACACACACACACATAAAACGTCAGACAGAGGACATGACAGGTTTCTGATTGGCCTACGATTGTTCTTTCTGGCCTTTCTTATGTCTTAATGATATATTGCCATTTGTTGGTTTGGCATGCTATTGACAGAGCTTTATACCAGGTTTTTGCGTGTTTTTTTGTGGATGCAGAGATTTTTTAACAAAGCAGGGAAAAATTAGTGTACGAGTGGACTAAGCCTTAGTCCATCCATCGACAAAGCTAATCAGACCACTTTTGGGAGTACTTCGACTCGCCTGAAAAATCCACTCCCCTTCTCCCTCTCATAATGAGAGCCACAGTTCTTAAGTGCACGCACTAAGATGATAGAGGTATGTATTGACTCTTCTTAGTTAAGGTAATAACATAGTTTAATATGACAAAACGATGGAGTATCCCTTTAAATTTTTTCTGAAATGAGAGAGATCTAGTGAGCTAAATCTAAAGTTGGATCTGAGCTATATAACAATTTTGGACATGGCCATAGTTGGAAATAACTTTTCTGGCATTGTCAGCATGATCTATCAAAACAAGATTTTGGGCCATATTGACATGACAGCATCACAGAGTTAGATCCAGGATAGATCCATGCTTACACCAAATTCTGACACTACCATCTAAATTTTTCCAATCTTATATCATAACATTTTGATGAGCCTGTGCAAATTGTAGCCTCAGTTTTTTGTTCTTAGCTGACAGGAGTTGAACCGGTGTGGTCTTCTGCTGCTGTAGCCCATCTGCTTCAAGGTTTGACGTGTTGTGTGTTCAGAGATACTATTCTACATAACTATTTGTAACAAGTGGTTATCAGTGATGCCGGTAACGCGTTACTTAGTAACGCGTTACTCTAATTTTACCACTTTTTTTAGTAACGAGTAATCTAACGCGTTAATATTTCCAAACCAGTAATCAGATTAAAGTTACTTATCCAAGTCACTGTGCGTTACTATTTTTGAAATTTTCCTTAGTAAAATATATATTTTCTTGTATATTTCTTCTTGCGTCTCGGGAAGTGAAGTCAGGTGTGCGACAAGTCACGTTTTCAGCACGAGGACAATTCAGGTCACGTGTAAGCGACACAAACGTAAACAACGTACAATGAAGAGAGAAGAGAGTTGCAGCTACAAAAACACTACGTCAAATTAAAAAAAAAACCCTTTGGAGTCGCAGCACGGCGCAGACAGTCAAACTAAGAGCAAGTCCCACATAGTCCCACCCGGTGATGCGAAGCAGTGAGCAGGAGTTCATCCACTACCCAAACAACAAAAGCTGGACTTCAGTGCAAAACCAGTAAGTGTGGGAGAGTTGAAGAACGAAAGTAACAAAGCGATTTTCTCCGAGCCCTGATAACATCTAAATCTCACTATGACCGCATATTAGCACATAACCTCTGAAAGTAGGTATGTTGCTAACTCCGCTGTCGCGGCTGATTTTTTGGTTCCGCTCAACGAAACCCAAGATTTCCTCAGGCGGCGCGCGGTGTTGTGGAAAATACTGCTTCTGTTGGTTTGTTGATGGTGAAATTTCTGAGTTTTAATTCTTAACATCACCGGAAGAAGCATAGGTACCTTCTCGTTTTCAGTCACCACCTTTTATGTTTCACTGCTGGCCGTGCGAGCTCGCCAAAGTCTGTTGTTTGTAAAATCATCGCTGTTTTTACTGAAGTTGAGTAAAGACACTCTTGAAATTGTAAAGACATTTAGTTTAATTGCTAAACTACAAGTGGACGAAATTTTAATAAATTTGAACGACTACCAAAGGTGGTTTTACCTCTACCAAAATCTGCTTGAATGGTAAAGAATGGGGAGCAGCCGTATAGCCATGCAGTAGATGTCTGTATATATAGACTGAATAAAGAGTGTTATTTGGTGTAATTAGTGGTTTGTTTTTTTATATATCTGACTTTTCAGAAGTAGAATATGTAGAGGATATGGCAAACAGCTTATCCTGAAAGATTCAGGTCAATATCTTAAAAATTTAAAAAGTTATAGCTAAAAACGTCATAATTTTCATGATTCGGTCACACATTTTCTTGAATTTTAATGGAAAACATGGAACCAAATAAAGTGATGATTTTCGAGTTTCAAATGGCCAGTACTTTGTTATTCTTTAACCCATATACATGATCTTGGTCTCATTTAAAAGCTTTTTTCAAGCTCTTTCTATCTGAACAACTCGTTTTAGCATTTAACCATTTTGAAAATTTTAGCAACATACCTACTTAAAGAGTTGACAAATATCGCGTTATTTACTCACCGATTTCCACGTGTAGATCCAGAACTGTGTTTTCAACCATGATAAGTACATTCCAAAAGCGGTCTTTTTTTCTTACAACGCGTTGTGTTTCTCGTTTCATGTGTTACAATACTGATAAATCTACAAGGTATTTAGTATATAACATCCTGAAGACTTCTCCGTTTTTCGAAATAAAAGTAAGTCGAGTTTATAGAGTAAGTAGATCCTTTCGGGTCAAAAGTAACACTTGTTAGTTTTGTCCAGCTGCTAATACTGTGTATAATATGGTAAAAAATTGATATTATTCTAATTTGATTTAATTTTATTTTCATAGTGTTTAAACTATTGAATTTTTTTAGTCTCAGCAATTTAAGTTTGTACTGTTGGTTGGTTTTGAAACATTTGATAAAACTGAAATTTAAAATAAAAATGTAATTTAATTATTTTTTACAAAGATAAATGACAAAATAAGTTTGCAGTTACATATTAAAGAGGTCATAGTAATATATATTTAATAAAAACAAGAGTAACACAAAAATCTATCATGTTTTGTTGTGTTACTTTTGACCCACCTGTGTGTTACTTTCGTCCCTGCTGTCAAGGTCAAAAGTAACAATTCAGTACTCTTGTTTAAAGTGAAATTATACAGAAGTCGTTTTACATTTGTTCAAAATTCCAGCTGGTTTTGATAGACCACACTTGTGAGTTATTGACCACAACAAAAATATATCTCTGTCTAAAACATTAACTTTTAAAATTAAGTTTTTCTGAAAATGGCCCCTGCTCACCCCTATTTATGTTAAGTGAAGTCAAGAAAGACTCATATATATATATATTTTAGATTTTTAAAACACAACAGTTCAACTTAAAATGTCAGGAGATACATTGTTGACGTTACTGTTAAAAATGCACTTTCAATAAAGTGAGTGTTGGCAAAACCGGTTGTCATTTTTAATGTTGAGGCAGTGGGGGTGTTGGCAGCTACTGGAATGTAACTAACAAAGTAACTTGTAATCTAACTTAGTTACTTTAAAAATCAAGTAATCTGTAAAGTAACTTAGTTACTTTTTAAAGGAGTAATCAGTAATCAGATTACTTTTTCAAAGTAACTGTGGCATCACTGGTGGTTATTTAAAATACAATTGCCTGTCTATCATCTCAAACCAGTCTGCCCATCCTTAGGCATATGACATTACTTGATATTTTGTATTTGTGTTAGATCCCCTTCCTTCCCCATTCTGATGCTTGGGTTTGAATTTCAGCAAGTCGTCCTCACAACATGACATCTAAATGCAGTTGCTGCCATGTGATTGGCCAATTAACAGTTTGTGTTAACAAGCAATTGTACAGGTGTACCTAGTAAAGTGACTGGCGAGTACATAAACTGAACAAAATTATAAATGCAACACTTTGTCTTTTTGCCCCCATATTTCATGAGCTGAACCCATATGTCTAAGAATTTTTCTATGTACACAAAAGGCCTATTTCTCTCAAATATAGTTTACAAATCGGTCAAAATCTGTGTTAATAAGCACTTCTCATCTGCCGAGATTATCCATCCGCCTCACAGGTCTGGCACATCAAGATGCTGATTACACACCATGATTATTGCACATGTGTGCCTATAAGAAAAAGTGATGAGGACATAGAAAATTTTGATAAAGTTTACTGTGGTAGCACTGACAAAGCACATGTCTGGGTTCCATGGAGTAAGATTGAACCCAGAACAGTATCAGCAAAGACATTTTATCCTGTTCCTTCAAACCTGTTTACCCACCCCTACACTTTGAAATGTAAACCAAGAATTTCAATGAAAATGGCCATGCTCACTATTTGTTCTCATGCCCTTACCAAAGTTGTGCTTAATCAACTGGTTGGATTGATCTGATTAGGCTACAGTGCTTACCCAAATGATTGGATGATGTGTAAACAGATGGCTTTAATTATCATAGACCCCCTTTTACCTGTGTAAGTTCTCGAAGTCTCACTTCTGCCACCGTACTAGAATTAAGACAATATAACTTTAGGTTATATTATCAGTGTATTGCTTGGACTGAGATTACCTCTATAACAATAGAGCCTTTTAGGGGGATGAGCTTGTTTTAACATGTTGGAGTGGAATCTGTTTAGAGGCAGTCTGTAATTCTTACCTTAAAATAAAATGCCACTCTAAAATGTGCAGTTTTATAAATTCCTTTTTTTACTGTACAGGACAGATGGAAGATGCTTGTATGGTGTTGCGTGGGTGAGCGGTTTGATGATGTCAAGGGTGTGGATTGAGTGGCCCATGGTGGTGCTGGGGTTATACACTGTAGTATGTTATGGACAATGAACACAGGTGCATTTTATTGATGCCATTTTTAATGCACAGAGATAATGTGATGAGATCCTGAGGCCCATTGTTGTTTTATTCATCCACAACCATCACCTCATGTTGCAACATGATAATGCATGGTCCCATGTTGCAAGGATTGCTATGCTGTATGCTAAGGAGATGTGTTGCACTGCGTGAGGCAAATGGGGGTCACACCAGATACTGACAGGTTTTCAGACCCCTGACCCCCCAATAGAGGGTATGGACGTGACGTCACCTTCGGCGAACGTGACTACGGTTACGTCCGCTGAGTGGCAAAAGACGGAGCGTCAGAATTTGTGTAAAGTGTAAAAATTAGCGGAAAAAAGGGGGAAAACGTGCCTAAATTGGAAAAAGTTGTTGTGTGATAGACTGTACTAACAGATTAACAAGAATTCAGAGCTATTGTTTTACAGACTCCCAAGAAACACCGAAATAAGTACATGAATTGTCCATGTCAACGTCCACTGACCACAGGTGGGTTGACAAGTTGCATGGTCACTATCAAGTCCAACTAAATTTAATTTTTGCTGATAATTGTCAGTTATACTGACATTTTTGCGGCCGCTTCTAGAACAGACAGCCATTTTGTTGAATGTTTTGCCACTCAAAGGAGAAGTAAATCAGTAGCAGTAGCCATAAGGTATGTAAAATGTAAAAATTTGGGGTAAAAAATCCTATAAAAAATACATGAAATACACATAAATTAATACTCTTATTCTGTGTAATTGCAAAGTTTTGTCAGTGAGCCTTCATTAAAAAACATCCATTATGATGAGCCTTTTGTTCTACAAAGGTGGGATGGTTTTATAGTGTTAGGCAAGACAAACATATATGTCCGGAAAACATAGCCTATATGCCAATGTCCACAGACTACTGGTTGTTTTGGTGACTGTTAAATTAAACTAAATTTAATTTAAGCTGATAAGTTAAGAGTTTTTCTGGTATTTTTTGCAGCAGTCGCAATGAAAACCAGCTATTTTGTTGAATTTTTTGCCACTCAATAGGGCAAGCTCCAATGTGGTCACATGGAAAAGTGAAGTCAATGCATACCCTACAGGAAAGGGTTGTTGCAGTAGGTGTTCGATGACGTCAAAGTACCGCGAGAGCAATTCCAAATGAGACCTATACGTGTGATTTCTCAAGTTAACTCGCTCTCGCAGTACGTTGACATCATCTGCCTGTCGGTTCTTGCAGAGCCGCATTAAGTCAAACACGCGTAAAATTGCTGACCTCGGAGCACTCGTCTCTGCTCCTCGACATAATGGAGCAGCTGTATTTGCAAACACACGAAACGACTTTGCACGGACATAAATGCGATCATGGAAGCAGTCACATGTAAACATAGGTCGCACTTTTGACATAGGTGCGAGCTCTGGCGCGAGCTCTGGCGCATACTATGACGTTGGTCGCCTTAACTTCTGTTTGTTTCAGTTTACATGCAAGCGTGCAAACAAAGGTCTTCAAAATCTTCACTTTGGCCGGAGTTTTTAGAAAGAATCGGTTTCAGAGGCGAAATTCACATTTACATGTAAACGAAGGGCGCAAACAAAGGTAAATGTCTCCGTTTTTTTAAATAACCATGTACGTGTAAACGTAGCCTAACACAGATTTAGACGGATTGGTGAATAACATTTATTTAAGAAAAATAAATATTTTGTGTACATAGAAAAAGTCCTAGATCTTTCATCCAGCTCATGAAAAATGTGTATGTATATGTATGTATCCATTGCCTGTTGTTTCAGTTTTAGACAATATGTTCAAGTTTTAAATAAGATACTGTTAACACCTGCGTTACCTCGTACTGTGAGGGTGTGTTCTGCAGATCTTATTTCTCCAGTGATGTGGTTTGAGGCTGAGCAGGTATAGATTCCACTGTGGCTCAATCTGCTGTTCTCTTGCATGTATAAAGCTGAGATTCCAGCATTCATATCATTTACTGTCCATATGAGAGAAGCTGTAGGTGCAGACGACACTAAGCAGTACAAAAGGATGTCTGAGCCTTCATCCAATATCTCTGCACCAAGTATCTTTACATCAGGCCCATCTATTACACAAAATAATCACATCAATGATTAATCACAAGTTATCACTGTTTCATGTTGTATTACATTACATCTAAAATGTACCCATTGAATCTTTCCATGCCCATATTATACTGTATACATAACTTTTAATATGTTTCTGATATCCTAAATCCTATTGTTTTTGTGTTTTGAGCATTGTGCAATGGAATAGATGATAGTTTTTCGTACACTCAGGAAAAATGGCACAAAACTATAACTTGGATGGTACCCTTTAAAAAGGTCCTGTATACATTTGGTGTTAACATGTACCTTTGATGTACTAATACAGAATGTACTGTACTCTCTAGGTACAAAGATGTACTTTTTGAAAGGGTACTGCCCCAGTGACAGCTTTTATAACTTTATCTGAGTGTGAAGGACAACATTATGCTAAATATCCTGTAGACCAACTTTAACATAACACATTGAATACTCACAGAGTACAGTAATGCTGTAATTAGCCTGATCAGATATGACAGGATTGCTGAGGTTGCAAATGTATTCCCCACTGTCTGATCTGCTCACTGGATCGATCGACACTGATCTGTTATCAGCTGAGAAGATGATGCGGTCACTTTCAGATAGACGTTGACCATCCTTCATCCACTCAGTAGTAGTGATGCTACCATTTCCATCACAGCTGAATTTAGCTGAGGTTTTACCCTCAATAAGAGTGATGTTTGGACCCGTGATCGTTACATTAGTTACTGGATCTAAAAAAAAAGAGAAACATAATGTGAGGTTAATGATTATTATAGTAATAAGTTGAAACTAATGTCTGGTCGAAATATTTATTTAGATGCTTTGGATGAGTGTTTTTAGCCCATTGTTAAGTGGTTGCTAGGGTATTCTAGGTGTACGTCTGACGGTTTTCTTTTGTTTTTGTATTCTAATAAATAGAATAATAAGAAATAATAATAAAGAATCTGAGAAATAATTATACTTTATACAACAGTTCTTTCTGGTTCTCGAATCTGATTGGCTAAGAGCCATACGATATTGTACTGATAACGGCACAGTAACCGCTTCACCTTTCGTATCATTCCGCCACCTAGTGAATGGAGGTCCTAAACAGGCTCATCTCTGAATGGAAAAACACAGACGCCCTGTTTTTAAACACTCTCCGTGTGTCTTATTAGTTCACTAGCTCATAAATCAGTCTGTGAATCCCCAATCGGAAGTTATTATTCCGTCAAAGATCAGCGCTCTTGGATGTTACGTTAAAGTTAATGGGAGTAATGTCTTGTCACATGGTGTGGACGATTAACACTTGGAAAGAGGAATGTAACTTAAACACTCATTTTTTTCTGGAGCTATATCTCTTATCAGAACGCGAAAACACCGTGGAACTGCAGGTAAGCACAGCAGCTTTTAAATGTGGACATTGATCATTTACTTTATCGTGACGTGACTATTAAAACATGTTATGAGATATCTCCACTGGTATAACGTTATTTATGAGCAGCATGCAAAAACATCTCTCTGACACTTATAAAAAACAGTTTTATATAGTACTGACAAGAACGAAGTCTAATAATAACCAAGTGCTCGTATCGCGTTAAGATGAAATGGTAAACATTATAGAACATAGTAACATTATAGAAGTATAGTTTTATTAACTTTTACCTCGCGCCAAAACAATAACAACACAAAAGACGCTAAATATGAATAAGAAAACCAGTAATAGTTTTATCATGACACCAAATACTGCTGATTTGATCTCATTTTGACGATCAAAAACAAACAAGGCGAATATCAGAGCCAGGGAATCCCTGTCAGAGATGTAGCCCAGAGAGGGCGGTGGTCAGCGGGGCGAGTGAACACTGACATCCGCTCATGCTTTGGTTCTCATACGAACTGAATCTCACTAAGCAAACGTTCAAACAGGCGCTATCTTTACTAATCGTCTGTAGATTTAAATATAATACATATATATTCTCGACTGAACTAATCTTAAAACTACACTTTGTGACCAAGAAAGTGTAATATTTAAAAACGGTGAATCCGTCCATTGAGTTAATATGAGATTCAAAGCAGCCGAAAGTGTTACCTGTCATTCTGGCTGCCCTCAAATCCGTCGCGGAAGAAGTAGTTCTCAAACAAAGAGGCTTTTAAAATTACTCCGTTGTTGTTTTCTAGTTTTCGTTTTTCAAACGTGTGCCTACGGCCTCGTGCCTCTGGCCTAATCACAGCCGTGATGATATAGAGCTATATCACACTCCTACTCGAGCGATATTGCTTAAATATATGGTAACTTTGAATATTGTGCAAGTTTAAAGCTTCATTGCCGTTGACGCAAAATGCATTCTGGAAAACGTGGCTGTCATAAGTCCGCACAAGTCACCTCCTGATGCATCCTCGATTAAATGAGCGGATTAAGAACACATCCGGGGATGTTATGTGAACTTGGCTTGATGCAAACTTGGAATTGGAAGATTACTTGGGCCGCGACTGATGACGTTTCACAAGTCCACAAGAACGCAAGTACAGACAAGAACGCATATTGAGAAACAGCCCATATGTTTTAAAGGCTTTTATTAGTAAAATATTTAATATATACAAGGAGTCCATTTTTACGATGTTGACCCTTGTTCTTCATAACATCTGCAATTCGCTCTGGCATGCTGGATATTAGCTTCTGGGCCAAATCCAGACAATCCATTCTTGCATTATTAGTGTTCAGAGTATTAGTGCTTGTCCACTCGACTTTTGAGGACTGACCACAGTTTTTTTTTTTATTGAAATCCAGGGAGTTACCTGGCCATGGATTCAACATTTCAATGTAATGATCTTCTATTATCAATCTTTCTTTGTGACATGGTGCTTTATCATGCTGGAAAATGCATGGATCATCACCAAATTGCTCCTAGATTGTTGTGAGAAGTTCCTCTTGCAGGACATTTTGATATCATTCTTGTCTGTGTTTTTGGGGACAATTATGAGTCTTATATGACAAATACAAGGTCTAAGACAAGGTATACAAGGTATAAGACAAATATGGTCTTAGGCAGTGAACTTTGAGCTTTATCATTTTGCAGGTATTATTTATGATCTAACAGCAACATTACACACTAACTAAGGTAAATATATTAACTTATCATAAATTCTGTGTAATCAAACTTCGGAAAAATAAGACTAACCAACAGCAATACGCTGCATCATTTAATATGTTTTGTTTTGTTTAATTCAAATTTCAGGTTTGAGGTTGTGTCATAAATTTCTTTTTGGGGGGTCGGGGCACAAAGGTATGTACCGTACACAGGGAGGGGTGGGATGGGGGTGCATGCCAAAATGTTTGAGAACCACTGACTTAAGTTCTCATTTCCAATACTCTTTTCACTAGTGGTTAGATCACAGACTTTAGATTGATTTTCTATGCAGGCATACTCTAAATGACAGACTTCCTGATGTACAACCAATTGCTCGGTATATATTAATAAATCACATTTTTGAAATATTACTAACCAAACACCTCTAATACAGTCCTTCCATGCAGTGATTGTGACCCATCTGCTGGTACCAGAGTCAAAGTATACACTCCAGAGTCAGTCAGCTTTAACTTTCTTATTGTCAGACCCCCAGTGGTTTTGTTCAAAATCACTCTGCCTTTATATTCTAAACCCACATTTTCATTGTTTGGAGAGATCCATGTTATGACGTTGATGGCCCCACTGGCCCAGCTGATGCTCCTAAATCCCTGCAGAGGAGGAATAAAGATGGTGTTGAACTGCACCTCATCCCCTGTGCTGCTATATACAGGCCCTGGGTCCAAGACATTTTCAGCCCAGCTATATCCTGAGGAGATAACAGTGATTTTATCAGACTGTTTCTTTTAATGACACATACGTTTTTCTTGTTTATTACTTCCTTGTTTCCTCATGGTTTTGATTCTTTTAAAATGTGTGTGATTATGACACATAATTATGCAGCATGACCAGGACGTAAGAGTAGCCTAATTTATAGGCTCTAAGTATTTCTTCAAACATCATGGACTCTACCATTTTTATTCCTTGTCCTTACGTCTTTGTTTAATGTCTGAGGTCAATGTTTCTTTTATTTGTATTTCTATTTCTTTTATATTTTTACACTTAAAGCCTTCTCGAATCTAAAGTCTAATTCAGAATTACTACATGAGGTGGTTTCCTGACAAGTTAGTTGTCCCAAACTAAAATGCATGTTTGAGCTGCCTTAATTTAAAAACATCTATCAATCAGTGCCATTGGTTTGTCTCAAGATGCACACCAGTATTGTTTTTTGTAAGGTAGCCCTATGTTAGTAAAAACTACTTCAATGTCTTAATATAACTAAGGACCTTCTAGATTAATCAAAAACCCTGTCTGGGAAACCACCACATATTATGGTAAGTATGTACGGTAAGTGATCTAGAAAAAGCTATTGACTGGCAGAGGTGGACAAAGTACACAACTTCCTTAGGTCAGTGGAAGTATAGATACTATTGCATTTTTGTATGTAATACCTTTAGTACCTAATGGCTCCACAGCAGCCTCTAAAAAATGTTTTAACCCAGGGCTGGGTAACTATTGGACAGAACACATTTCTGGGTTAAAATGACCAAAATAATGGGTTGTTTTACCCACACTGTAAAAAATACTTTGCTGCCTTAAATTTTTTTGTTGAATCAACTCAGATTTACAAGTCATTTTAACTTACTATTATTTATCTTGACTAGAGACAGGTGAGTTGTTATAACTTATAAAATTAAGTTGACTTTTCTCAACTATATTTTATAAGTTGTGACAACTCATCTCTGTTGACATGACTTTTTAATTTTTAAGGCAGCAAAGTATTTTTTACAGTGCAACTGCTAGGTTATTGTTAATCAACCATGTTGAAACAACCCAGCAGTTGGATTAAAACAACCCATTATTTGGGTCATTTTTAACCCAGAAATGTGTTCTGTCCAATAGTTACCCAGCCTTGGGATAAAAACAACCCAATATTTTTTAGCTAGCCGGTCTCACGGCAAGTCGTGTTATAGTCACAAATAATCATTTTTGATGAATTTATAAGTGTTATGTATTTTTCGTGTTGCTCAGCATGAATTTCTATAAAAAGTTTTTGTGTCTGTGGCATGACTTTCTTTATTGTGTCATTTTATATATATTGTTATTTCCTATTTTAAATAATTGTCGCTTGGGATTAGGGTTAGATTTGGGGTTTGAGTTAGGATGTAATTTTATGCATCGCTTTTAAAACTATTTTCGCTTGGAGTTGGGGTTTGGATTAGGATGTCGCAGAAAGTGATTCTGAAAAAATTAGAAAAAACTAAATATAAAATGACGCGATAAAGAAAGTCGTTCCACACACACGAAATAAACTATTTATAGAAATTTATGATGAGCAGTGTTGGGGAAAGTTACTTTTAAAAGTAATGCGTTATAATATTAAGTTACTCCCTAAAAAAGTAACTAATTGCGTTACTTAGTTACTTTCATGGAAAGTAATACGTTGCTTTTTAGTTACTTTTGCGTTACTTTTTCTTACTTTGCTGAGGCTTTATCTCTTTCAGCCCTTGCAGGTGGCTTTCATGATTGAGAAGTTATGCCTTCATAAATTGCATATTTCCATCGCAAAAATGTCAAGCTCTGGCCTGCCATCTCCGTTTCTGACTCAAACTGTTCCCGCTTAGGCGCGCACGCATAGAGTGCGTAAATCTACGTTAATACTATCAGTTTAATGCAGTACATTGTTTTTTTACATCAAATTTATTAATCTGAAAAGTAATTTGCATTATTTATTTATTATTATTTATTAACTTGCATCAAATATTAATATGTACATTTATATAGTAATGCATTACTTTACTCATTACTTCAGAAAAGTAATTTTATTACGTAATGCATGTTACTTGTAATGCGTTAACCCCAACACTGATGAGGGACACGAAAAAGACATTCGTGCTCCAGTGGCACAGAAAACAGCAGAAAATTGTGTCAACACAAATAAATGAATCAAAAATGTAGTGACTATAACGTGACTTTCCGTGAGATTAAAGACAGCCATAATCATCTTCATTTTTTTATTTAACACTCCTACCACCCCCATCAATTCTTGTTAACTAACATTATTAATGTGTTAGCATCTGCAAAGATATGGCAAATAGGCAAGCAAATACATAATTTGCCTGACAATTTTTTATAAACTCTTAAAAATAAAGGTGTATTAAAAGGTTCTTCACAGCAATGCCATAGAAAAACAGTTTTGGTTCCTCAAAGAAACATTTAAGGTTCTTTAAAAAAAATGTCATTCCTTTGAAAAAATCTATTTTGTGAAACAGAAATGTTTTTCAGATGTAAAAGGTTCTTTATAGAAAAAAACAAGGCAAAAACGTTCATCTGTGGCATCGTGAATCACCTTTATTTTTAAATAGTGTACTGACGTACTCTTTAAGTATGGCCATGGATGCGCTCACTGCACTGAGAAGCTTTTGTCCATTTACCATGAATGCCACCAGTTGATCAGTATTGGTAACACTACAGTAAGTTTGTATTTGTTAACATTAGTAAATGCATTAGCTATTATGAACTAACAACGAACAATAGAGTTCTCAGCATTAATTAATGTAGAATAGATGAAATACCTATTAGCAGGATGATGGCAAAGCTGGTCAACACAGGTCTGTTCATGGTGACACCGTTCTTCTGTTTTACTCGAGGCTGACTAGTTTCACTCTCTTATCTCAAAATCCTGAAGAGACATTGTATAAATGCAGCTGTTTATAGTGTTAACAACCCTATAATGTAGTGCCCTTTGATTCATGGATCTAGACAATATATCATTTTACGATACTGACACGTTTACTGTAACAGTTACTGTAAATTGTTTAACTTGTAGGCCACAGAGGTGTGTTTTAATACATTTTTTGTTTGTGTGCTTGCTTGTGTATTTGTTTGTTAGTCTGCAGTCTTACTTTTAGTTTAAGCTGTTTATTTTTTATTATCTTAAAAATAAAAGTTCTTCAAAGCTTCTTTGTGACCTTCTAAAATGAGAGCAAAGTATAATACACAATGAACAGCAGATGGAGACAGATATTTCCGTTTATCTACACAGAACTAATTGATATGCAGTTGCCTCAGTCACTGCTGATTAGTGTGTTGTTATATACATAAATCAAATACAAGTTTTTATCTAAATAGACACCAAGAATCAGCATATGAAGCTAAACGATGGTCACAATCCACAAAAAGCGTCATGCCACAATGCATGCTACAATCAAAGTGTAGTGTTATCAATATATATATTTTCAAAAAAAAAGCAGAAAATATTGAATACCTGTTAGATGAAGGTGGTCACTCTTCACTTTTCATGTTGACTCTCGTCTTCTGATTTACTTGAGGCTGCAGGGTTTCAAATCTCAATGCCTCAAAGTGTCATTGTAATAATGCAGGTGTTTAACAACCCAACAAGGAAGTGCCCTTGTTTATCGATCAGGGCAGTTAATCATGTTATAATCTGACACGTTTACTGAAACAGTGATTGTAAACTGCACAGCATGTATGTAGGCCTCAGCTGGGGTGTGTTTTCTCAGCTGGGGAAATTATTTGTTTATGTGAAGTGTTTTTTAGGACTTTTCATACAACTTAAAGGACAAGTTCGGTATTTTACACTTAAAGCCCTGTTTTCAGATTGTTTATGATGAAATAGAACGGTTTTGACTGAAATTTGGACTATGATGCTGCCCCGAGAATTTTCGGGTGTTTATTCTATCACCTCCCACCTCTATAATGGCTTTATAGGTGCACAGGAACAATCCTTCCTAAAATGCATTAAACTTTCGTTTACAAAGACGTGAAACTCACCGAGTGGTCAGGGTTGTTCACTGATATGCTCACACAAAAATCGCTGCAAAAGACGCATTCCAACAGGTTTTATCATAGTTTTGTCCAACTCCATTGACTTGTATTAGATGTGCTGTGAAGTATGGTATTACTCCGCGCTGGGATCTTTGTTTGTATTTTTGCAATTGGCAAAGGTGGATTATCGCCACCAACTGGGCTGGAGTGTCTATTATTCAAGCAGAAGAATGTACGGGTGTGAGGCGTTTGGAAAAATAGGTCCACAAGTTTACAACAAATGGTAAAACACAAATGGTGTTGGAAAGCATCTTTTGCAGGGATTTTTGTGTGAGCATATCAGTGAACACCCCTGACCACTCGTGAGTTTCACGTCTTTGTAAACGAAAGTTTAATGCATTTTAGGAAAGATTGTTCCTGTGCACCTATACACCCATTGTAGAGGTGTGGGAGGTGAAACAACAAACACCCGAAAATTCTCGGGGCAGCATCATATGTCCAAATTTCTGTCAAAACCGTTCTATTTCATCATAAACAATCTGAAAACAGGGCTTTAAGTGTAAAATACTGAACTTGTCCTTTAATAATAAGGTTTTGAAAAGTTTTTTTTGTGTAGCTGTATGGTTCCATAAAGAACCTTGATATAACATCCACAAAACCACTCTGTCACAAAATGTCCTCTGTAGTTTCTGCAAAACTATTAAAAGGAAAGAAATGAATGTTTCTTTAAATTAAAATTGTAAAACTAATAATTATTTTTCAATGACATCACTGTGTGAAAACTTTACCCTGAATACCCTTAAGCACTGGTTGCCAACCCTGAAGGCATGAAGACTTCATAGGCAGCATAAAGAAATTCTGTTTCTTTGTGATGACTAATCCCATATTTGAAAACTACAATAGGCTACTAATTTCTTGCTATAAATGCAATTAAGGTGTAAAAAGTGAAAATATAACTTAATATATTAAATAAAAAAATCTAACTTGACCAGGCTCGACAAATAACACTCTTTGTGCACGCCCACACATAGAATTACAGGACAATTAAGGTATCTGAGACGTAAGTAATCCTAACATTGGATTCGTCGTGCCTTGATGCCTTTGAATGCTGCCTCCGAAGGCAGCATTTTAGAGCTTTTAGACGCTGGCCTAAAGTGTACTCACAGTAGCACCAGCAGTCATTAGCAATGAATTATATTTTTTGTCATAATTAAAACATCAAAAAAAAAACTTAAATCAGTATTATTCAAACAGATTTTATTTATGAGTAACATAGTACCACATTTTGGCAAGTAAATTACAGCAAAGTATAACAACACAATAAACAGCAGATGGAGACAGATATAACAATAAGATTCACTTTTATAACAGCAGAATTCATTTTTTCAATCAGAGATAAACATTTTGTAGAGAAATATCATGTGTTTCTAAAGAAATGTTCAACTATTGCAGTGTCACACAGTTAATCATTTAAAATACTGTAGCACATATATTCAATACACTGACAATAATGCTAAAACAAAAGAACCTGCATAATATTGCTGGCTTATTTTATCATTTACATCAATTCATCAATAGTCATGATAGAAAATATTTAGTTGTAATTTGATTAAACTTAAAAAAATTAAGTCAGCTACATTTTTTACAGTGAGTAACCAGTGAAGTAAAATATGTAACAGTTATTAAAAATAATATGAGGTTTAAAAATATATTTTTTAAATGATATTGTTTCTGTTTTTGGTTAGGAAGGATTAGCATTCTGAAAACAGGCATTTAAGTGTTTATTACAAAGCGATATATGTGTCTTCTTAAACACTGGAGCTTCTTACCATTTTAAAACATATACCAATTTATATTTTTAGCAAACTATGCAGATATTTTCAAATATAATTTTTTTTTTCATTGGCCAAAATGGCCAAAAGCATATATGTGCTGAAATATATTTTGAAATATGTTTTTTCACCAATATATTTAGTGGCCATTTTTGGAATATTTTGAAATATACTTTAAAAATAAATATATTTTAAAGCATTTATATTTACATTGCATTGGCAAACTTTGTGTGTGTTGCAAACCTGTAAATATATCAGGTTTGAAAAGGATAAAATTAAATATATTTTCAACTATAAATATTTTATATTTTGGCCAGAATTTTTTTTTTTTTTTGCTGTATGAGTTGTAAAAGTAGAAATGTATTTGTTGCCCCTAAAATAAATTTTGAGATACATATATATATATATATATATATATATATATATATATATATATATATATATATATATATATATATATATATATATATATATATATATATATATATATATATATATTCAAATTCAAAATAAATTTATTTAATTAAGCAATAGATGCAATATACATTTAGCATATAATTAAAACATATTTTTTGCCAGAAAAATAAATGTATTTGCTGTATGGGATTCAAATGAATTTCGTGTGAACGGGACTTGAAGATTGAGATAAACTTTTGACTACTCTAGATATGTGGCACTTTTGTGTGTTCTTACATCACAGGAAATGGCAAAGTGTTTCCTTTTGTGCAACCAGTCAATTTCCTGGAACATTCCTTCAAGACTGAGCACAGATTGATGGAGAGATACTGAAGAGGGAGAAGCTGAGTCTCTTCATCATGTTCTTTGACTTTACTGCTCTTTTACACTGTCACTCTTTTCAAAACAACTTCTGCATAATCATTAACTAACACTAAATTACCTTCTTGTCTTTCTCTTCTGGCATTCATCCTTCTCTTCTTCATCAAGAAACGGAATCCATATACAACACCTACAAGTCCGATACTGGTAAAAAGCACGACCAATCCAAGAATCAGTAGGTGTGATGGACTACTGTTCATATACTTTGAATGATCCCATAAGCCCAATGCCACCACACTCAAACCAACCAGACTTCCCCAAACCCCAAAGATCAACACACAGGAACTGCAGGACAGCTCCGCTCCTCCAGTGACCACAGTGACACCTGCCACAGAAACCACTCCAGGTGGTAATGTTACTGTTTCAGACTTTGGATCATAAGTCACGGATTGAGTCGGGTTAGGTTGAACTGGAAGGTCCACGTTTGTTGCCATTAATAATGCGTTCCAAAAAGCAATGTCTCAAAATCATATGATGAGGTGAAAAACTTTCTCGGCTTAAAGTTTTGGCAGTATCTGTGTAGTTATGTATTGAGCACAACCAAGATTTTAAAAAGCTTGTGTGATCTTCATTGAACTCCAAGGCTGTGCTCCTTCTTCAAAAACTTTCTTCTTGCAGTTGTTTTATACTTGCTTGTCGTTTCTATTCTCCTGTCAAATATATATACAAAATGTTTATATTATATTATATTATATTATATTATATTATATTATATTATATTATATTATATTATATTATATTATATTATATATTGTGTAACACCATAAAATGCATATACACTGTAAAAAGTGAAAGTTTGAACTACTAAAGAAATTACTTCAATTGGTAACACTTAAAAATTACATTTTGTCAAGAAGAAAATTAAAATTAAAAAACGTAATTTTGTAGGTGTTACCCCTAAAACTTTTTACAGTGTACTTTGTCTATAAAGCCTATAAATGTCTAAAAAAAGATTGTGAACATTAACCAATATCTTAATAGAAGATATTAACACTTTATTTTACGGTGTCTTTGTTACACATGTTACATGTAATTATTATAGTAATAACAGTTAATTATGCATAGTTACATAAACCTAAACCAAACCCTAATACCCCAACTCTATAGTAAGTACATGTTGTTAATGATTATTACTTAGTACTTAAATATATAATTACACTGTAACAGTGATGCCGTAAAATAAAGTGTGACCAAAAATAGACATTAATTTATGAATATAACATGCTAATATAATATAATATATAAATTATTATTTATGCCATGAGTCTTTTAAAGACTAAGCAGTAGAATTATAAATAAAATAATAATATTGCCTGTAAGAGTCTTAATATTTTATTCATTAAGTCGCTTTTCCCAGTATAGTTAATGGATGTGCTGTAAATGTAAATGTAAAACAAAAATGTACAATACACAAACATGTATTTCTTACCTTTGTTTCTTGCTGGAAAAGGATCAGACTGATAAGGTTTCATTCCAAATCATGAGAAAAAATGATTTCTCCTTTACAAACTGCACAGATTTAAGTTTATGAATCCAGACTTTTTCCTCTAAAATATCCATTCAACTCCATCTTTAGAGACAAGTTTCATCTAAAACAAGAACACGCTAAATGCCAGTACAATGTTCTGGAGGTGTAGTGTTTACCACTTGTAGACTGAGCTATATGCCAACCACAGAGCCAGTGAACTTCTGTTATTATTTTGCTTATCATTTGTTTGTTTCCATTGCCCTTTGTGAAAACTATGTCTGTCATTAGACTTCATTATGAACCATTAACTTGTATTTATCTAAGACCCCCTCCCTTCCTCTTCTCCTTCTTCACTCCACCCTTTGCTTCAAACCTGGTTGGATTTTTAAAGGAGGTATTGTTTTCTAGACCGAAAGTTTGGTCTGTCTTTTGAAAGAAACTTCCCTTTTTCGTCTCTCCTGACATTTTAATTTCTATACTACAGGCTTAGTGTTGTAAATGACTTCAGTCAACTTTTGGTCAACTCTCATAAAACCCAACCTCTGAAAACCCGAGTTATTTACTGTTCAGAGATTTTATCTTAATTATGCTAATATAACAAAAAAATTTTTTAATTATTAGATTTATTTTTTGGTTCTATGTTTTATGTTTGTGTATATTTGTGTTTTGTATTTGCATTTGTTTTTCCAGGTCCGCATACGTGCCCTCATATAGACCCTTTTACAGCGCGCGCATGTAGGCAACAGAAGTGGTGTTATTCCCCAGTAGTTCTAACGTGTTAGCAACTCAGAAAGTTTATTAAAACGGTTTCCCAGCATCAAAATTTCTGGTTGTTGCGTTTGGTTGTACTAATAATATAATATACTAATATACATATATATGTATCTGGCAACTTTATATTTGGCCATCTGCTAACGTCTTCTATCAACTTCACTATAGTACATGGATCTGGTAGCTGTGTTGAAAAAGTTGATTAGTCAATTTTTTTAAATAACTTTCTCTGTCTGTGTTGCTTCACGGTTGATTCTTGCCATACGTCCGTTGCCAAACTGCACGCGCATACGTTGCCACGTCATCATTGTGTACAAACACTAAAAGGGTCTATAATATCCACCACAAAAATCTACTATCCAGTATGAGCTAACAGTACTAGTAATTCTTGTTTTGTAAACGCATGTCACAGTTAGCTGTTAAGGTGAGCACACTGTAATTGTCTCTGACAGTTAATCCAATATACATGCATTTGGTATTCCTGGAATAGCAAATCCCTGCGCCAAAAGAGTGACTACTGTCTGATTTTTTCAAAGGAGTTAAATAAATCCTGTGAGATTAGGACCTGTAACACATAAATGTTTTGGTAAATTACAGTTGAAAACACAGCTAAATACAAGAATTTACATACTGGCGAAAAAAAGTATGACCTTTACTACATACGGCTTCATAACTGATTCAATCATTATTATTATGTGTAGTTTTGAAATTGTTTAAAAAAACAATAAATGTATCAAATGTAGGCTGTATGGCAAAAACTCTGGCAATTGTTTTTGTTTGATAGGGAATGAGATAGGACATTAAATGGCCAAAAAGAAACAAAAGTGTAAAGGGAAGGGATAAAAGGAAAGTTGTGGAGAAGTAAGAAGGTTAAGCAAGAAGATTAAAAAAGTGGGATGAGGGATAGTTCTTGGTAAGGCGGTTATATAGCAGATGTCAGGTCTGATCCCCTATTATCACATGCAACTGAAACAGCACCAAACAAAACCCAGAGGGGTTTTAATAACATTAAAGGACAAGTTCGGTATTTTACACTTAAAGCCCTGTTTTCAGATTGTTTATGATGAAATAGAATGGTTTTGACTGAAATTTGGACATATGATGCTGGCCCGAGAGTTTTCGGGTGTTTGTTGTATCGCCTCCCGCCTCTGCGGTGGCACTATGGGTGCGCTGGAACAATCCTTCCTAAAATGCATTAAACTTTCATTTACAAAGACGTGAAACTCACCGAGTGGTCAGGGGTGTTCACTAGTATGCTCACACAAAAATTGCTGCAAAAGATGCTTTCCAACAGGTTTTATCATAGTTTTTGTCCAACTTCATTGACTTGTATTAGATGTGCTGTGAGGTACGCTATTACTCCGCGCCGGGAACGTTGTTTGTATTCTTGCAATTGGCATTGGCGGATTATCGCCACCAACTGGGCTGGAGTGTCTATTATTCAAGCTCTCAGCGGAAGAATGTAGGGGTGTGAGGCATTTGAAAAAATAGGTCCACCAGTTTACAACGAATGCTAAAACACCTGTTTGAATGCATCTTTTGCAGCGATTTTTGTGTGAGCATATCAGTGAACACCCCTGACCACTCGGTGAGTTTAACCTCTTTGTAAACGAAAGTTTAATGCATTTTAGGAAGGATTGTTCCAGTGCGCCTGTACACCCATTGTAGAGGTGGGAGGTGAAACACAAACACCCGAGGATTCTCGGGGCAACCGCATATGTCGAAATTTCAGTCAAAACCGTTCTATTTCATCATAAACAATCTGAAAACAGGGCTTTACGTGTAAAATACCGAACTTGACCTTTAAATGGACTCACACTTTGTGAATTTGTTGACCAAAAATTCATTTCTGCATTGCATTTTAACTTTTTTCCCCATGTAAATTATTTTAAATGTCAACCTTGTTTTTAATTTCATAATAAATGTAACTATTTTTATACATTTTTCTTAATGTATATCTAGAATAGAATAAATTAGAATAGAAATGTATTTACATCCATGTTGCGTTCATTATCGCAGGTGATTTATCTGCAATATTAATGTGACATTGCTTGTAAGTGAACTATGGCTCTGTGTAGTAAATTCCGCTCCATCTGAAAGCAAGCGATGGCAGGTGATTTACTACTAATTACAGAACCGGCCTTACTAATGAAATGCGCATGACAATTCCATCTGATATATCACCCATCCCTATTTATTAGGCAGTGTTGGGCAGTAACTAGTTACTAGATACTGTAATAGTATTACAAAAATGGATAGTTCGTTACTTTTTGTTAAAGTCACCAAGTTGTTTAAAAATAGGACTGGGTATTGTCAAGGGCCTCACATATCACGATACATGGGTTATGATACAATGTATAATGATACGATGCAATACGTTGCATATTGCGCTACACTGCAATACCTTTTCTTTTTTTTATCAAAAATGTAAAAAAAGAGCTGATTTTTTTTTTTAACAAAAGTGCTTCCACAGGTCGGCTTTGAAAGCTGCAGGTATTTTTTAAATTTCTGACATTTTCTCACTCCCGCTAACTTCTGAGACATTGGCTGAATGGACTGGGCAGTGACAACTACTACAGCTACCCAAATGGTTGGGTTCGTACTGTTTTGACACAAAGATAACCAAGCATTTTTAGAGTGTATTTTACTGAATTAGTGACATAAACAAGCACTCAATATTACCTCCACCACTCATCGTTTCTCTGATTCTGTGAGCTCTGAATAAGGGCTTAAATTGTATCCAGGCTCTGTTTGGAAGAGGATAGACCCGAGCTGTTGATCTGAGGCTCAGAGTCTCAGCTATGTCAAATCCCTCTTTAAAGATTTAAACTTGCATTCAAAGGTAACGGCCTAAGTTCACCTGCCCCACCTCCATACATCTCTCCATCTCTGCTACAGTCATCAATCTGTGTCTCATTTCACTCAGTTTCATTCTGAAGACACCTTATATTAGATGCTGGTCTGGTCTTTAGAGTAACATCTGTTGCTTGATCATTTGGCCATATTACATCATTTTTATCGGACTTCATTAAAGGCACCTGACCAAAGAGAAAAGAGATCTTCTAGGTATAATTATATACAAAAAAATCTTTTGGACCTGAAGAAGAATTAGTACTTGCTTGAACCTGCCTGTGTTTTCATCAACTCTCAAAAATGGGAAACGCCAAAAGCAGCGCTATGTCCAAGGCGATTTTGGAGGACCTGAAACTTAACACCAGATTTTCAGAAGAAGAGCTGTCACAGTGGTATGAGAATTTTCAGAAGCAGTGCCCATCCGGCAGAATCACGCCCGCCGAGTTTACAAAGATCTACGAGCGGTTCTTCCCAGACAGTGACACCGCGTGTTACGCCCAGCATGTCTTCCGCTCATTTGATACAAACGATGATGGGACACTGGATTTCAAGGAATACATCATTGCTCTCCATATGACGTCAACTGGAAAGACAGAGCGTAAACTGGAGTGGGCTTTCTCACTCTTTGATGTTGACAAGAATGGCTACATCACCAAGGCAGAAGTGAAGGAAATCTGCCAGGTATGTTGCTTTATAAAAAGATATAAACAAATGGGAGTAGAAATGATTGAATCTTCTGTAAATTCACATACTGTACAGATAACTCCCACTGAACTACGAGGTTTCAAATACATTTAAACAGTAAAATAAGCAATCAAGCCATTTAAAGCATAAATGTATAACATTTAAGTATAGCTCAGTATATGTTAATCTGAAAAATTGTATTTATATACATCGGGGATGTCTTGAGGGTGAGTAAATCATGGGGCAAATCAACTAATGAGGGGCAGCTCGTAGGGTTGTGAGGCCCTCGGCAAGATCATGGGCCCCACTGGTTGCACTGTAGTTCTGTATTATTATTTTCAGTGAATCGTCATGTGTGGATTACATAGATCCTATTCTAATAGTAAATCTTTGCGGGCCTGGTCAGGCAAGTGGTTCAAATTTTTACTCTCCCTGCCAACATTTTTACTGCCACATTGCAAAATGTAAAAATTAAACAAAATCAAATAAGCCTGATTATTGTTTTTTACTCATGTCGTCTTAATTTAAAACCATATTATAAGCCTAATTTTTATTATTTTTTAATATTGATAAATTATACGGTCAGTAATAAAATAAGAACAATCAGATGGGAACTACTAGCACAAACAGACAGCAGAAATATGCATATTAAACACACAGTGCAGTTCAGCTTTCTCTGCTTGGTCTATCACCAGTTATTAGGTTCAAAAATTGAATAGTAAATGGTAAATGGACTGCATTTATATTTCAACAAACCCATGGCCATACAAAGTGCTTTACAAGTTGCCTCACATTCACTCATTCATTCACTCACTCATTCATACACCCACAGCAGTGTCAGCCATAGTTATCAAATGTAAAATAACACTGCATAGTGTTCACTGTGTATTTTAAATATTCTTTTCAAAGTTACAAAAGTGAATGATTCATAAATCATACAATATAGTGTACACATGCGTTTTATTATAGGCAAGGTGACTGCCTGTATCAGCTAGGACTGGCCGGCCCTGCTTTAGACTGTAACAAAAAAGCAAAAATCTCTTAATGTCTGGTGACCTGTATAGTATGTTTTTTTTGAACCTATTCATGATCAAATAAATATTTGTATTGCCTTATTAGTTATATCAATAGTTAATGCACATATGTGACCCTGTTGTAATTTAATTATAAGATTAGGAGCATCAAAGATTGATTTCGTTCATTGATTTCACTGCAATTTCAATCTTTAAATATTTCAATATTAAAGATATCAAGGTTATATTTACACAGAATGATCTTCACATTATGCAGGATGATTTTTTGGATCTCCACTTTCATTCGTGTTATTCTATAGTCCAAATTTTGGACCTACAATGACAAAAATAAAGGCACAAAGCTGTCACTGGGCAGTACCCTTTAAAAAAGGTCCTAATATGTACCATTTAGGTACAAATATGTATCTTTGAACTGCAAATACCTTTAAAGTGGGTCTACCTTTTTGAAAGGGTACTGTCCCAGTGACAACTTTTGTACCTTTATTTCTGAGATTGTACAGTTTTTTTCACCTCTTATTTCAGGCCATCTTTAAGCTGATCCCCAAAGACGAACAAGAGAATCTTCCAGATGATGAAAACACTCCAGAAAAAAGAGCAGACAAACTGTGGTCTTTCTTCGATAAGAAAGATAATGGTAATAGTTTAAATATACCTTTTAAAATGATCATCTCTCAATTAAGTATTGTTTTGAATGTATGTATGCATTTCTGTGGACAAAGTAATCCTGATGGTTGTTTTCATATTGTGTGTCTGCCTGTTTTTCACACAGAACGGCTGGCTGAGGGTGAGTTTATTCAGGGCATTCTCGACAATGAAGATGCTCTTCACTTTATTCAGTATGAGCCCCCAAAGTAAGAAAAATAAAGACAATCAAATAATATTTTTGCTTTCATGCCACTTTCTCTGCCAATGTGCTTTTCTTTCATTTTTCATTTTGTTTTGTTGTAACCTTCATCCAGGTTTTAATCTGTTTCTATTCTTGCATCAGTGCTATAATGTCTTTGTAAATATCACCCAAAGACCCATTACCTCCAGTGTATTTTAAAGGAGTACTGGGGAGAAGTGGCAGAATACATTATATTTATTCTTTACAATGCCTATAATTATGACTGATAGTGAGGCATGTCTTTTGGGAGTATAATAATGTGTAAAACATTTAGACTACAATCTCAGATGATTTTAATGATGCTCAGTGCACCCTCTCAAGTTCTTAAGCAAATACATCTAAAATGTCTTCAATTTGAAGAAAGTCAAACAAGCAAAATCTTAAATTTTCTGTTATTATTCGTGTGACACAATTAAAGTACATATTGAGCCGATACAGCTACGAGATTGTGTTGGAATTAAAAAACACCAGGAAATTAAACAATAACTTTTGTCATTTGTATTACGCAAACCTTTGTTCCCATGAGAATTTGTGTGCTGTTGAATAAAACTGAAACTGAAAAACATGTCTAATATAATTCTCTGTGTGTTTGTGCGTGTGTGCCGACCTATGTGTAATTTTTAGGGTAGGTAAACAGACAGGACAACCACTAGTATGGCCAGCACACTAATCTCTAACTGTCTAGAGAGGTTTACCATTCGTGTGGCAATATTTACCCTTAATCCGGGATTATCTCTGTTTGTGCCAACTGCAAAGCTGGGCCAAAGAGTGTTAACACGATTTCTGCTGGGTGCATTCAGGTAAATGTGACCCTGTGTACCAGCAGATTTGTTAAAAGAAAAGCATTTTCACTGTTTATTTGTACTGCAACCTTTTTTAGGATTACTGATGCAACTGTCTGACTGACTGAATAATTTTCATGAAACATGTTAAAGCATCCATAATTATAGCCATGTTAATAATGCTTGTAAGAAACGAAACCATTTGAAAATCGGTAGAAAATTGAGAGAGTTATTGTCATTTAAAAGTACATGTACCATTAAAACATAATGCTACGAGTGAGCGAGCTGTCTGAGGTAAGATGGCCGCCAGGTGATGATGTTAGAGACTGCGCCGTAAGACATCTAGCCTTTATTATACATATCTATGGTCCTTTTATGACGTTTATTTAAAGGTATTGCGGAGGATTTTCTTTTTCTGGGTGGATCATCAAGACTATTGGTCCTCCTAGTTGTCAATCAGGAGTGTTGCGCAATTGCATTTTTTTAAAAAGTGGAGAAGGCGGTTCTTTTCTAAAATTCGAGAAAATCCTCCGCTACACCTTTAACTAAGTTCGGGAGGAGCATGTTCATGTGATCCAACCAATCAGTGCAAAGAGTGCCTATAAATGGCAGTCCCTCACCTCTGTCCCATGACAGATTTTTTTTGCAGCATCCCTCCTCCACCCCATCACCTCACTCTCATCTAGATTCAATTATCACAGTCAAAGAAAGGGGAGTACTCTGGGTTCGGGCTAAAATTCCGAGCTCGGAGTCCTCTCCTCGGGCAGAACGCCAAATATGCTTTATCTCATTTCTTATCGATTACGTGTTAATGCGAACTCGCTTGCAGTCTGCGTAGAATGGGTGCATTGTTACATTTTTGGCGGGATGCGTGTAAGGCTATCCAAAGGTACGGGCAGTCTACGGAAAGCTTACGGCGTAGCTACGGCTTAGAACTTACGCACATCTATAAATTACACTTAAAGTCCTATCTTGAATGAGGAAAGACAGATATCTTATCCTGATCTCACAAGAATTTGTACATGTTTTACAAGTTGGCTAATTCTTATAAATTCAAACAAAGCTAATCGTGCAAAAACATACGATTATCATAAAAAGAAAATAAGAAACCCCACCCCTAACCCCAACATCTCAGGGTTTAAGGCAAATTATATAAAAAGGTATAATTGTGGTTGTCATACAAATTAATACAAATTGGTGGCCTGGGTTTCCCCATGTTGCCTTGCATGCAAATTTATTCACGCTGCAAGTCTAGCATGGAAACTATGGACCAATTTTCCCCCTGAAATAGGAAACCAATCACAGAACGGGGAGGGGCAGCAAGACAATGACGACGTCTATACGACACACCGAAGCAGTTTTGTTATTTGTTATAACACGGCAGCAGACGCGACGTTACTTTTCAATGCAGCCTTAAAACCTTTTTAAGCAACTTTTGCCGTTAAACAATTTCATATCCAAGAAGGATGTTTGGATATGGCAAGACATGATAGCCACAGAGTTTTATAGGACCAACCTGCTAGGCATCGTCGTCAACGAAGTACAATTAACTTCTAAATGGCAAGTGGTATTTATTAATATCATATTGTCATTATACCTGTACTGTGGTTGTCACAGTGCCACTAAGTTGTGCTGCTTTTCAATATCAATATACAGCCACCGGATTAGTTGCACAGCTTTCAGCTGTGTGCACACGTACTCGATAAAAGTTGTTGATGTTTGAATTGATGTCGCTCTACATAGGCTACGTCATCTAGTATAATTGAAACGATTGGCTATGAGCTACGTACAGACGCATTTGATAGACATTCGTAGCGCCCAATTAACTCTTTCGCAGTCATTGACGAGATAACTTGTCAATTAAGAAAAAACGCTTCCCTGCCAATGACGAGAATTTACGGCTTTCCACAATACCGCTATTATCCACCAGGTGGCGCACTTCCGCAACTTATACAACCCGGAAGTAGCGCCTCGCGTGAAACAGAAAGAGCTCTGTGTATATTTTAAGGATCGCTTTGCATCTGATCTCTATCAAAAGTCCTTCACAAAAATTTAATAATCTCAGCTTTTTGCTCAAAATTGGGTGTTTTTGAAGAAACCTATACATATTTGAGAGGTGATAAAAAGAGAACTAATGAAGGTAGGAGGAAACTTTTTTTTTTTTTTAAAGCAGAGGGTCTGTTCTTTCATTTGATATATTGTTTGTTTATATATTTAAAGGAACAGTATGTAAGAAATGTATATCAATTAATCATAAAATGGCCCTGATATGTCACCAGACATTAAGAAATCATTTTCATTTCAAATACTTATATCACTCACAACAGTGGTCTGGCCAGGATATTGTCATTTAAAACGTGGAGTTGCAGCCCTAAACTGATGTTTATGTTGTCATTTTGTGTATTGGCCACCAGTTGTGTGATTGCAGTACCAGTTTTAGCCACAAGTTTTGTGATTGCAATACCAGTTTTGGCCACAATCATACATACTGTTCCTTTAAGGAAGAAAATTTTCTGGAAGGCATTACATTTTTGTGAAAATCATGAAAAATGCTGGCGCTGGCTGACAACTTTTTTAAAAAAACGCTGGCGAGGAAAGAGTTAACGGCTCTGGGAATTCGTAAACCATGCTTCAAATAAGAGAAAATGAACATATGGTTCCCAGACCACGTCTTATTCTCAATGAGACTGGTCTGGTGTTAACCAGGCTAACAAATCGGCCTCCTCATAAAATATGAACGAACTGCCATGAGATAGCATTGGATATCTCTAAAATTGTGCTAAAATCACAATTAAACAACATATTTCTGACCAACAATTAAATCTGACATCAACCGTACCATAACTTTTATTCCTTAAGCTCAAATTGCACTAAAACAACATTTTTCAAGCACTGCTCATGTGCACAGGTTGGCGAGTCCCTCCCCCAGATCAGTCTTTATCAATTGATGATTGGTTCTTTAACTGGAAGGCGAGACTTCCGTCAGCAAAGCGGCCATATTGAGCATTGTATCATCCCCTGTTCATAGTAATAAAGGTGTTCAGTCTTGTTAGTTCCATTATCTTTGATTTAACTTTGTTTGTTTCTTCTTGGCCATCACAATGTCACTTTCACCACATCTTATTTATTGTTATCAAATATATGATCTAAATGTGCTGTGCCCTATTCAATTTTTTTTAAATGCCTGACATCTGCCAGATTTGACTAATAGTCATCACACCAGTCTCTGTGACAGCTGTAAAACTAAAAAGATTTCCAGGCTATCTGTGTTGACCACATGGTGAACAGGAAAAACTGGAAAGGACAAAACCGCAAATTAGCTCACCCCAATCGGAAAAGGTCAACAATTGTTTCAATCATAATAACCTTCCTTTAAGAACGTCAGCGTGACTGCTAGATGAACACAATACTTTTACAGTAGCCAGTATACAGTAAAGCTATAATGAATACTGTATAATAAACAATAGTGCATGTAATTATTACGTAATCATTCTGTATCATTTACAGTATAGTTTAAAAAATGACGTCCTGTCACAAAATCTGATAATTGTAACAAACAGATTTTGAAATTCTGGCCACTTTAAAAGGTAATAGGAGGGCTTTGACTAATATGACAACTGTACATTTATCGCATCTTTAAAGGCAACACATATTTTCATTTACTATTTTGCATTGGACAACAAGTTATAAGAAGAATACTGTAGAAATTAATATGGGTTTTTGTCCTTCTAGGAGTTTTTTTCTAGGAGTTTTTCCCACCGGGTTTTCTCCTGGGGGGGGGGTTCGTCCCAGGGAGAGTCAGCCAACTTTGGCTTAACTTAGCACTTTACTGTATACGTTACATTATTAATACGCTTGCTTGTACAGTTTAACCTTAGCCGCTATATTCTACTTCTTATATTATCTATTGATTTTCTGTGTTCTCCTTTACATCTACTCATGTAAAGCTGCTTTGCAACAATTTACAATTGTGAAAAGCGCTATATAAATAAAATTGAATTGAATTATAAGAAATTTCACATGGACTGAGAAGTCAAAAATAGAGATGATCAGTGATGCTTTGCGTTCTTATTTGTGAACTGCCATGGCTTGGATGTTAATCCTACACTAAATAAAACAAAGAAAACACATAGAAATAGATTTGACTTCAGAACTGATAATAATAGGCTTTGTGATCTGACATTATCTCTGTATAATCCAATTGAAAGTCCCAGACATCATAAAATTGTGGTGCTGTGAAATCCACTTATTGCAGGATTACACAAAGAGGGTGACACCTGTCTCACACCTGCTTCCTTTTATACTTCCCAAATTTTAGCATATAGTGCATTAAAAAAAACATGCATAAATATAAACACTTTTTCCAAAATTCACTCTGCTGATCAGACAAATATAACATAAGGCTTTTAACAAGGTGAGTCTTTTCCTTTCAAGGCCTCTTTCAACTCGTCCATTTCTCTCTCGCAGTCCTCACACGTGCCTGTTCCACACCCACCAACCAGCATAAGGGTGGGCACATCCTGTTCTCTCATCATTCCCATGTTCCCATCTGATGCCCACATAGAGTCCATCATCACATCTGGGCACTGTAACAGGCCGCTGACAGAGTACATCCCGCCCCCTGGAACCACCTCATCATAAGATGGGGCGTGGCTTGTGGCACGAGCCTCTTCCAGTCGAAGTCTCTGTCGGTGACGAAGCTCAATGATTGTTTTGGTGTAAGAATTAAGAGTCATAACTGCAGCACCCATGCAGCAGCTAAAGGACACCCATGCCAGCCTTGGAATTTGAAGATTCGGGCAGGACAGTCACCATGCAAAGAATAAGAGGATCAGGTTTGATGAATTATGAATAAAATCATCAGGGTGTCTTATATACAAGGGTAGAGTATACACTAGTAAACAGAGGAGTTTGCTTACGCAAATGACCAGCCATAGTCCCACGTCTGTGGTCTCCAGTCTTTAGGCCCTACAATCACAGTCAGCTGAAATACAGTGGTGTACATCATATGAGCCACCATCCCTAATAATCCTGAGAGACATGAATAGGAGATAACAGGAAAGGTAAAAGAATTGAAATTGGTTCCCAAACAAATGCTTTAAAAGTGAGAGAACAGCACACAAAGTGATATTTATTACATGTCCATTAAGGCATTATCACATGCTTTATCCAAAGCAATATAAAACAATATAGCGAAGTGCAACAGAAGTGAGCTTTCAAAATTTCCCTTTACAGAATATATGGAAAATACATCTCTTTAGCTGTTTTTAAACTCTCCCTGCAGTAAAAACTCATCTTTGAGCATCATATAAAAGTTTTACCAGTCACAGTAAATTCTTCATGCTTTAAAACAGCTTGAATGTAACTCTACACCCTTGCCTCATTTATTATATGCAAAACCATGAATATGCAAATTATCCAGATAAATACATCGGAGAAAATAAGTATTTGACACAGCATTTTTATCAGTAAGAGGATTTCTAAGTGGGCTATTGACACAACATTTCCACCAGATGTAGCCATCAAGCCAAATATTGAATTCATACAAAGAAATTAGAACATTTAAGTATACAAGTTGAGTCATAATAAATAAAGTGAAATGACACAGGGAATAAGTATTGAACACACTTTATTTAATACTTTGTAGAAAAGCCTTTGTTTGTGATTACAGCTTTTAGACGCCTCTTGTATGGAGAGACCAGTCATCTGCATTGCTCGGGAGTGATTCTGGCCCATTCTTCCACATAAATGGTCTTTAAATCTGGAAGGTTAGACAATTAGGACTAAAGCAGCTGATATCAATTAGTACTGATAGGGGGCACGGTTTCTCTCTCAATACTGACAGATTTCAGGTGATTTCAATACTTATTCCCTGTGTCATTTCACTTTATTTATTATGACTCAACTTGTATACGTGGGTGTTCTGGTTTCTTTGTGTGAATTCAGTGTTTGGCTTGGTGGCTACATCTGGTGGAAATTTTGTGTCAATAGCGCACTGCTAAGTTCAGTTTCACACAATGTATACGTGCTGCAAACACATTATTTTCCACATACCGTACATTATTGTAGCTCCAGATTTCACTCTCTTCCTGAAACGCACTGATTCATGTACAAAACTCATCGATCTGAAAAACACTGTGTCCCTGATTGGCCAGCTAATCTGTACATTGTGATTGGCCCGAATACTTCTGACGTCAGCTGGAAATGTGACGCTTCTTACCATGTTTGAAAGATTCGGTCACAAGCTGACAGGAGTTAACTTACAGACTGAGTCCGAAGCGGGAGGAATTATGACAATGTCGGTATTTACTACATCACCATTCCCAGGAAGTAAACTGTTGCCTACAATCTGTGTGTTTGTTGTAGTCCAAGAAAAGAGATTATGTTGGAAACGAAAACTTGCGTCATTGTTTAGCTTGGGGTTTGTACCGTTTACATATCATTAACATGTACTAATACACACTTACACGCCAAAGGAAATGTAAAATCGTGAATCGGATAATTGGGCCTTTTAAGAAGGGTGGGCTCACTGAGGTCCTCTAGGCCTAGGGTAAACCCTAACCTTTGATCCTGGGAAGGGGGGCTCAACCATAAACAATTGTGTCTCAGGCTTGTCGAAATTAAGCAACAACCACCCACTGAACAATACTAATACAATAATAAAAGTAATACACTAACAATTTGTGTGCAAAAAAAAGTGTCCTGTTGCATTGTATAAGCATAGTCATTGATCTAATAATTACAGTAATTAGCAAAGAAACACAGGTCTCTTACCTGAGAGAACGATGCAAATGGCTGCGAAGGCGTTGATTTTGAGCGCATGCATTTCTTTATGAAAGCACAGGACTTCTGCCCACATGAGTAGAAACCCCATCCCCAGTAAACTGATGTACATGAACTCAGCAATCATTGACAACCACAGAACACCTGCAGCAGGTAAAGAAATATACACTCACATGAGCATATACACACACATACATATAAAAAAAGGCTTGTATGTACAGAATACATATAACATTCATCCGTTTCATTTATGTTACACACTCATACTGCACTCTCACCGTGAGTCTCTCCAGGTGTAAGATCTAAAAACCTACGACATCGTTCACCTGTAAAACATAAACACCAACGCCAATAAAATCCGATGTTATCTATTTATCTAAACCATACACTACAGGTTTTGGACATAAAAGTGATAAAAAAATGACAAAATTTGATGCACTATTCCTTTAATGTCTCAATTTTTTAATCGTACCATCAGCATGCTTTTCACAAGACTCCCAAAATCCTGTGTGGAAATATCGGAAGGTGTACTTGTCTTCTCCTGTCTCCCAAATGTAGTGGACCGCATTGGCCAATTGCCTCTGTCGAATCTTAGCAAGTTCCTCCCTTCGCCTTGGTGATAAAGTTCTATTGGATGGACCCCGAGGATCTGGGGTGGGGCTATCTGAGTAAATTAAATGAATAATAATGACTAATTTAATATTATATATAAACTATTCAATGGAAGAAGATTTTTGTATGACATGTATGTTTAAAAGTATGCACATGTGTACACATCAATTATAAGCAATCATCAAATCAAACCAGTGTTAATATTACAATTACAGCAATATTTTGATTTTGCATATTTTCTTTAACCTTATCTTAATGATAAATGTTTGACAATGTGTGGAATAGTAACATTGTAAAACGATAAGCAGGCAAAGCAGTAAATCACAGTGATTTTAGATTAGATACGACAAAGCTCAGTGTCTAATGTCAAAAACAACGTAGTTCAGGGTAAGATTAAAAACATGCAACCTTAACAGATTAAAAATATTTTTTTTTAAATACTTTTTCAAAAAATCTTTCTATTCCACCAGGGATCATACTTACATAGCAAAAGTGTTATATAGATTATGTCATACCTGTAGTGTACGGCTCACTATTGTTCTGGCCGCAGTTCTTCATCTTAACAGGTGAAAGACAGAGAGGTTTGACCACCTTGTGTGTTCCCTCACACCAGTAAGATGTGCAGAAAGCCAGCACAGATAAAGCCAGGGCGAGAGAGGTCAAGAGAAGAGACAACAGGGAGCGAGAACGTCTGGACATGTGGTCCAACATGCTGACCAGAGGAAGAACAAAGGAGATCAACCAGTTGTTGTTGTGGTAGAATAGATAAAGTGCAGACATAGATACATGACCAAAGACAAACAATCCTATATGATATATGAATGAAAATGAGGATATTATAAAGCAGAAATTAGTTATATTATATTAGGATTCCTGTGGCAGATGGCAGAATAAATTAAGATGTGAATTTACAAAAGGACATCAGGGTCACATGAGAGGGAACTTTGGTTAGAGATAAAAGACTTATACTGTACATTTAAAATATGTCCTGAGCTCATTTTCTATGCAATACGTGTTTAGGATATGCACTATGCGTGTATAATGCAATACAATTGAATTATTTATCTATGTTTTGTTTATTACAATATGAGCAGATTGTAAATTATTTTTTATATACGTATTAAAATTATTTTAAATATTTTAAATTAAGGCATGTACCTTGCACTTCTCTAAATATAAAAATCTAATAGATAAATAATTAATACCTTCTAATATTTTAAAACATTCTTTTAAATCCATAAGTACTGTCACTTATAATTAGTTAGTTTGATTTAAATACCAGATGTGATAAACTCCTTCTTCTTTATCTTAATCAATCCTAAATCTTTTTTGTATCCATGAAAATTAAACTGGTGCAAAATATTAAAAATATGTAATGAATAAATTAAATATAACACTTCAATTTTATTGATTTGTTCACTAATGCATTCACCAGTATCCCAATGAATAGGATTTAAAATGAAAAAAAGGGGAGAGGGAATTCAAAGGATTACATCTGAAGTTACGTGATGAAACTATTAGTTAAGCTCTTGCATTAAATCAAACTTTACTTGTAATCCTCTAATAATCTGTTTAATCTGTTTGGGCTTTGTAGGTGTGCCTGTGATTTTCATTTTTTTGAACTCCTACTATGAAATCCTGCTATGCCGAAAATAATGGTAACACTTTACAATAAGGTAGTATTTGTTAGGATTAGTAAACGCATTAACTAATATGATCTAACAATGAGAAATATAGTTTTTCAGCTATTAATTTTTGTTATTGTTAATGTTATGACAATACGATTGTTCATGTTAGTACATTGTGCAGTAACTAATGTTAACAGTTTTCATAACATATTAGTAATTACCAAAAATAGTATAAACTAAGATTAATAATTGCTGTGAAAATTGTTCATTGTTAGTTCAGCTTAGTTAATCAATTTACTAATGTTAACAAATACAACCTTATTGTACTTTAAGTACTTTAAGTGTTACTCTGAAATTTTCTCCTAAATAAAAACTCGTATAAAAAATGTAACTTGCGAACAGCAAAAATTCGTATTTTAAGTCAAGGCTTTTTTTCAATTTTCAATTACAATGTAAGTTACAATAATGTGTTTGTAAGAGATATTAAAGATGTAGTAGATCTACTGATCAGTGATAATAAAACCTTACATTAATAGTACATAGGTTAATATTCAAATGAGAGCAATATGCTTGCATATTACATAAATTACTGCAATATTAAGATTGTACATTTCTGCATCTAATCTACGTTATATTTCAACAGAATATGAATTCCATAAAAAGTAAACATTTTACCTTAGCAGTCTTCCTACATCATCCTCATTGTCATTTCTTCCTACTTGAATCCATCAATTTTCCCTACTTTTTGTATCTTTTATGTCCTTGTCTTTTTGCTAGAGCAGCCTGTGTGTATCTTTATTCTCTTAATTCAAGTTTTCCGCTTTTTGGTGCAATCCTGTACCATCTCCTCTTTTTCCTGCCTGTCTTTGGCAAATTGCTATCAAAGTCTACCCCCAGCACCCATAATCCCTGTTCAGTCCATCTGTTAGCCCTGTCTCGATCTTTCTATCCTTTCACTTTCACATCCCTCCATTCCACCTGCTCTTCACACCCTTATACATCATCTCAATCTCATAACATTCAGCCTATTTACCCACCCCCACGTTAAAAACTAATCTACTGTGTACTACTGAAAATCATATAATGTCCCCGCCTTTGTAGATTATTATATCATGAGCTTTAATCATTCAAATATCCATGTTAGTAAATGTGTTTGTAATTCTGCCTTTTTAGCCAAATTCTCTCAAAATTACCACCAAATGAAACAATGTTTAACAATATTATTTACACTTTATTATTTACAATAACAACACATGAAAAAATCAATAAGTTAAAAAAATGATGTGTGAATGGGTTTTGTTGCCGTGTGTGTGTGCAAGTGTACACATGAAAAAGACAGTAAGAGGTCAAGAAATAGAGAAACAAGCTCATCCCCAGGCCTGGGACTTGCAATAATGGAGAACCAGTTTTCCATCACTTCCGAAACACTGGAAAGGAAAATCACACAAGTCAATTTTAGTTTGCCGAAAAGACAGAAGAGGAAGATTAGCATTTGAAATCTGTAGAAAACTCAAAGAGCATACCTCAAAGAGCACACCCACTTCTTGGTCTGGTGATGGAGAAAATGACTGATTGACATAAATAAACTGATGTCAGATAAGAAAGGTTAAGAGTGTAAACAAACTATTAATGTATAAAATTGCATAATAAAACGTCATCTGTCAATTTATTTTTGCTGTCTGATTACATGAGTGATCATTCCAATCCAGGACTAATAAATGATGTGTTCATGGTGGAGGTGAATGCTTTACCAGTTGTTCACTAGGCTCCAGCTTGAGGAAGCGTGAGATGAACTGAGCGAGTGACTGTATTGTTCTTCCTCTCTCCACAGACCATTTCTTTTGCTTCATGATGGGTGTATCACCGACTGCCTTTAACAGTACATCAACTGTTTAAAATAATGTAAAAGGAGAATAATTCAAAAACGAATCTTTTAAGCATCAAATCTGAATATTTCTTATTAGAGAAAACATTTTAGAGTGCACTATTGAAAATAAATGTACAGACAACAAAAAGGAAATATGTTTTATTGTAATTAACTACAGATTTCTTGCACTAAATGACTTCAATCGTCCTACTTATGAACAAGCTGGATTGTACAGTACATACATACAGTACATTTAATTTGTTTACATATATATATATATATATATATATAATCAAATGACAATAACAAACAACCCTACTGTAATTAATATCCACTATAATATTGTTTCAATACACTAATTTTGTCGGATCTTGTCAACATGTTTTGACTTATGATTATATTATTATGTGCTGTGGCAGCTCCCAAAACCTCTAGTTAGCCGTGTAGCTAGCTTCAGTTTTGAGGACAGTCTGACTGAACAGCCAACGCATGAGCAAACGCTGATATAACACAAGAATTGTTTACGTGTGTAAATTAATTAAGTTGCTTGAATGGATACCTTACAACAAAATTAGATACGTTTAAATCGATTAACACTGCCACTACTTTTAAAAACACTGCCATGGTTGAGAAGCACATGCCTGCTTGCCATTGGTTGTGCACATAAAAACCGCAACTTCATTGGCTCCCAAAGCTGCCAATCTTTGTAAAATTGCGGAAGTAGCCAGCTGAAAATACTATACAGCAGCGCTTAGAAATAAACGTAAACTAGGTAATTTCTACTGTATATGAAACTAAAAGCATACTCTTTTTCTTTTCATCCGATGATCCCGTATGTTCAGTGACAGTGTGTTGTGTAGAAGGCTCATCTTTTTGATTTTCTGTGGGAGATTCTGCGTTGTCAGACATCCTACAGCAACACGAAAAAAATGTGCTGTCACTGTTTAGCTGATTTTTTCAAAATAAAAGTTAAATTAGGTCATGGTTGAATATTTTATATTGTGGATGTTGCTAATAAAAAAGACAATCAGAAAATAACTAAAATTGTTTTATTTGAAATAAAGATTTGTACTTATTTATTAAAGTAGTCGGTATTTAATTTAGGTCAACAGATTTTACGATAAAACGTTTTGCCAAAATAAACCACTAGATGGCAACATTTACAAAATGGAAAGTTGGATTTTAATGTGTTGTTTTCAGTGTTGGGTAAGTTACTCAAAGATAAAGTAATTAATTTCTAGTTACTAATTACATCTTCAATCATGTAAACTATACAAATTACTTTCTCCAAAAATTATTTAATTACTTATTACATTACTTTTTAAATTATATTTAGTAAATGATAAGGACAGGCAAGGATAAAATGGCTCAAATAAATCATATACAAGTACATAAATTATTCTGGTCCCACTTTAGGGTCCAGTTTTCACTATTAACTACTTTTGCCTCAATAAACTCCAACTACTGCTTACTTAGTAAAGTTAACATGTGCTTTAACATATGCTATTTAAGTATCAGTTAATAGTGACAATTATTCTTAATAACTTACTAAAGTATTTAAAGTGAGAAGGATACAAAAAAAAAACATGCATTTTAACATTAGACTATAAAATAAAAACATTAATATTAAATAATATTAGAACAAAATACAACCAACAGAAAATTTCGAACCAAATAAAAATGTAAAATAAATGTGAACTAAAATCTTGCAAAGTGGTCTATACAGTATTTAATTAAATCAGAAGTAACTGTAATTAAATTACAGTAAAAATAGGAGTAATCCCTTACTTTGCTTTTTCAAGGAAAAAGTTATGAAATTACAGTAACTAATTACTTAGTACTTAGTAATAACCCAACACTGGTTGTTTTTTATATTAAGATTTCATATTATTTTATGTGTTAGTATTAAATTCAATGTTACTAAATCAGATATGTTGTGTTGTATTGTTTTTAAATCATTGACTTTGGGATCATTTATGTTAATTTTACCTATTGGCTCCACACATTTTTGTTATCTTGGCAGCCAACTGAAGTTAATCTTACTGAAAACCTCCCACCCTTGTTAATCCAGTACATGTTTTGGTTCTGGCACAAGTAAGACAATATTTTACCTTTGATTCAAGTAATCTAGTAAACCACTCCTTCAGAAATATGGGTTTTTATGTATGATGTCGTCAGACCAGCAACACTTGCATCCTTGTGGTTTCCAGTAGAGCAGCATTGTACTTAAAAAGGAGGAAGTGATGTGATTCACTGCTCAGCTGCAGCATCCTTGAATTCTCTTATCCCAGGAAATCTAGGACATGAGAACTGAAAAGATCATTCATATGTCTGTTCTAGCCTTTAGTTATAGTTCATTTTCAGATCCTTGTATTCTAAAACTAAACATTTAAAATTAATTTTTAAAAGGGTCCAATTTTTTTATTATTTCTTCACCATGTTTTTTTGCACGTCAATTATGACATCAATGGTAAAAGTGATATTTACAGAGATAATAGAGGAATATAGTTGACTATGTTGACACGTTTTGCTTCAATAAGCACGGCTTGAAATGTTGAAAGACAGGATTCGTCAAGTGTTTTCAATAATTATTGGGTAAGGTATACCATACATGGCAAAAAATGCAAGGAATGCTACATGTTGCAAAGCAAACAGTCCACATAAAGACGAAAGAATCATAAGAATTGAAAAAATGCTGTATACTGTAGTATTTACAATAGTTAACCATAGTAACCATATAGTAATTCTACTACAGTATAGTTTAATTACTTTATTATATTCTAGTATTTTGCCATATTAACTATGAAAAGTTAAAATGTAGTAAATAATGTAGTACACTGTAATATTTACTATCTGTAATATTAAAATCGACAAAGCCCTATACAATAGTATCTATAAATTTACCTTAGTTTACTTTAGTAAATAGTATAAAATACTACAGTATTTTTCATGTGTGTTGTTACAATAAAAAAATCCCTCACTTTTGACATTGTGGGGCAGTTTTTACAAACAAACCTTACAAAAAAATATATAATAAGATATAATGGCTATAAGATATGGCAATGCAAAATGTTTTTAAATGAAGGCAGCTCAAACATGCAATGCATTTTAGTCTGGGACTTAACCCTGTCCAGGAAACCACCTGTACATGTCCCCCTTCTAAAGAAAACTATGCTTTAAAATGTTCCCCTAACTTTTCAAATCATTTCCACACACTTGGGTAGGGCTGGGGATTGTCCACACTTTAGGAGTAAGAAAAACTGTCTACAACATAGCAGATACTACTCTAAAAGCTGGTCTTGTTATGAGGGTAAAAGTATAAAGATAGGAGTTACGTCAGTTCTTTCACGCACAGCTGGATCCATAGTGCTCCCATATTACAGTCACGTCACTTCCTTGCCCATCCCTAAAGGAAAAAAAGAAATACCGGAGAGAACACGACGCTAGAAAAGTAAGTAAAAGAACGAAACAGAAGGCATTTATAGAAACCGCTGGTTAAAAGAAGAACAAATAGGCAGAAATTCATTGATAAACAAGCGCTGACGCCGATCAAAGTAAGTTTTTTCCCTTGCTTAGAAGTAAACCGATTCGAAAACTCCGGAAAAAACAGTGGGGCGTGCAACTTTTGCAGTTACTCTCAGTGTAACAGACGTTTCATATCACTGAACTGTACTAAACTTGAGACTAATGTTTCTGTACTTTCACAGCTTTGCTGAACGGGATAAAGCATTACTGGACGAAAGGCAGATCGTCTGCTTAACATTACCACTGGTAAGATTTGTCTGATTTATTTGATTTTTTGGTTTTCTCATAACGTTTATACAAGTTAGTATAAACGTTTTAATATTATGTTTTATATTATATATTAATTAAATTAACCTCTGAAATTTACATTTAGAAAGTTAGTGAATAACTGTTAAAGGCGCACAGAAATTATCTTCCCGCTGCTGATGATGCTAAGTTTCACTAAAAATTATTACTACGAATAAAGTTTCACTTATATAATTATTACACAAATAAAACTAACTAATTATAAAAACCGAAAATATTAAATACGACGGTAGTCTGTGAAACTATTGATTCGCGACTTTTCCCTTTGCATTACGCAGTCCGCAGTGCTGCTAAGTTAACGTCACACTGCACTGGAAATCAAGGCCACACTTCGGACTCTTAAGTAAAACTATACTCAGTCATTAAATCGTTAGCTAAACATTTAAAGAGAAAGCTATAATAGGGACACGGTCATGTGTACTAGTTCTCACGGGCCTCAGAGAAGAATGCTTTTAAGCACGCACTTCACGTGCAAGTCTGAGCTTGGAGTTGGCGTCTGTCAACTCTTTTTCACAACTCTTACGCAATCGGAGCTTTTTTGGCGCGCCATATGCGTAACTAGTTGTTCTGATTATAATCACATGATTAATAATCAATTTAAACACCCATATAGACCTATATATATATAATTAAAAGAACCCATGTAGATGGGTTGGGACATTAAGCACAGCTGCACCCTGTATTTTAATGTTTGTTTTTTTACTGAGAAATTGTATATTATGGTTTTAATGATAATTTTATTAAACTTTATTAAAACAGATTTTTCTCAGTTGCTACCATGCCTCTCCACAAATCATCTCGAGCCCCCCGACTGGACCCTACAATGATCTCCGCTCCGCTGGGTGATTTTCGTCACACCATGCACATTGGTCGTGGTGGAGACGCTTTCGGTGACACTTCTTTCCTGTCCAGCCACGGCCCTTCTAATCCCAACCCTGAATCACCAGTCACGCCATCCACTGTAGCGACCACAGAGATTCAAAATAACCACGATGCCAAAAGTGGATATGCAGAAGAGACCTATGGAGGGGAGCTGCAGCATTCAGATTCAGTTTCCTCCTTTGATCTTGACCTGGATTTGGGGCCATCCATTTTAGGAGATGTACTGGGAGTGATGGATGGACTGGCGGTGGGTTTCGATTGGACAGGGGGGAAAGACAATGACGAGGTGTTTAGTCCCAGCAAGAGCCCAATGGATGTGATGATGTCACCAAGGAATGCTGGGAATGAGTTGAATGAGAGGAAGAGCATGGAAAGTACAGAGGTGATTCAAAGAGATGAGCAACTAAATGAGATGAACGGTGTCAAATCAAAAGGGCTCAGGCCTAAAGTGCGATTTAGTGACAAGCGAGATGAGATCATTGGTCGACAGGATGTAATTGAAGGGCTGGATGTCGTAGGTGAGGAAGAAATGTGCTTGAGACCAAACAAAGGGATGCAGGAGATCACTGGGAGAATGGCCGACCCAGGACAACTAGAGCTGAGTAATCAGGGGGTGGACAACACTTCAACCCCCTCTTCGTCAGTCAGCTCAGAATATGAGGGAGTCTCGCCATTGGACAGAAGGAGAGAAGAACAGCGGTTTTCAGAAACAGATTCAGAAGAAGAGAATGCCAATGGAGAGCAAGGATACACATTTGAGGACGAGTTTGATGATGAGATTGGCCTATAAGATGACACTGTAAGTGATTTGTGGACAAAAAAAGAATTCATAGCATTCATCATTGGCATCATGCGACACATGGTATTATTGATGAGCCATTGCATGTGAACAGAATCTTTAAAGTATCATAGAAAGTTACTGAGAACTTCCTACATAACTGGACTATTTGGAATTTTCATTTTCCACACTTTCGCAGTTTACGATTGTTTTAAGTTTGGATCTTCTATGAAAGGAAGACCATGTTACACTTTTGTTTTTGGATTATATAACTACAAATTTGAAAGTTTTCTTATGAACAGTGTGATGTAACCATGAGAAACTTAAGAATAGATATTTTTTATAATTTTAATAAGGTTTAGCTGTAACTGGACATAGCTTTAATCTCAGTGGAGAATGAATACCTGCAGTTAAACACCCCATATAATCACTTGACGAGCACAGTTGTTGATTTCTGTGTTGAAATATTTCATATTGAAACTGAAAGTTGGGGCTTGCCATTATTTTTAAATAGCCAGTAACCTTTAGTTTACATCATAGCCATGATTTGCTATTTATCCCATTTTTGGTCTATTTTCCCTAAAAATAGAAGTGTGGTTCTTAAAATAACATTTGGATGCTTAGAAATCCAAATATCAAAGTTATAAATTATTATTTTTTTATATTATGATTATATAGAGTGCCTTACATGAAGATGTTTGCTATCTCATTGCAATTCATACATATTTTAGGAGGTGGCTAATTTGTATTAATTCATACATCCACAATCGTACATTTTTGTACGATTTGCTTTTGCCCCTGTGATGATGGAGTTAGGGGCGGGGTTTCGTTATTATGTTTTTTAAGATAATCGTATGTTTTTGCATGATTCACTTTGTACCAATTAGCCAACTCGTAAAATACGTACAAATTCTCATGAGATCAGCTGTTTTCCCATTTTTACTTAAAGCTCCTGTATTTGTATTATGTATCTTGCTCACTTTTGCTAAAAAAAAACTTTTGAGTGCAGGTGCAAGGTTGCTTATGCTTTTACAAATGCTGGAATTATCTCTTGGGAGTTTTATTAATCCATATATATATTTTTACATGAGGGCTGTTAGCTTATTGGTTTGTGCCCATTTAAAAATAAATACACACCATAGCTAGACACTACAAAAATAGTAAGCTAAATATGGCAAAAAATGTAAACTGTGAATGAAAACCAACTCTCATGTTGAGTTGGTACCTTAATGTCTGGCTCATGACCAAATTAATAAAGGGAAGCACGAAAATTGCAGACAATCAGCCATTCTTTGAAATTGCCTATTAAAACATCTGTAAAGATTGTAGACTGAACTAGACCAAATATGAAATTAAAGTTTTTAAAACTATTCTTGGTACTTTGCATTCCTTAATTAATGGTAAGTAAATACATTTCTTTAAGTTTGGCATACTTCAGCTATTTTCTTCTATATTACAATTATTCTTTCTAACCAAGATACACAATTTAAAATAGTGTTTTACTATTTTGAGAAGAGCCATGGATGAAATTTAGAGAATTCTTTATTCCCTTACAATCTCAAAACAGTTAATGCAAAACTAAGCATTTTAAAATCTAGCAAAGTTAAAACACATTTTTTACAACTGACTAGGTCTGTGTATCGGCAAGAATCTCATGACACGTTGGTTGCTGTGCAATGTGTTGCGATACTGTAAAGCGGGTCAATATATTGGGATATTTCCTGTTTTGGGAATATAATAGGATAGTTTTAGGAAAGCTGTCATTGAAAACATATGCAAACCATAGGAGGTGCATCCCTATGCTAGTACTTCCTGTCACTATTTTAAGTTCAAAGAGATAAAGAATGCTATCTAGTGGTCTGAATGTAACCTCCAAATGAAACAACTGCAATAATTCTTATATGTTTTTTTTTTATATATTGATAAAGCTTTTTTATAATCAATACAGTATTTTCAAACTAAATATCAAGCTACTCTCATTTCGATATTTTCTTAAACTCCAACTGGCCATTTTCTTACCAAATCTCCTTTACTTTAAAAAAAACATATATTAGGCATGTTACTTAAAATTCATTTGTTACTCGACAAAGAACCCAAGGAATTTTCCTTTAGCATTTAGATTTAAAACTACTAAATAATGCTTATAAACAAACAATAGACAGGTGATACAGAAAGCATTTTTACTGGTACAAACGTCATTGCATACAAGATTTCTTTGTCAAGCAACAACTTCCAGAATGACAATGAAAGGGGAGGAAAAATAACAGAAATGAATATATACACAAGTCACTCAAACATTCCAATCATCCGTGCATGTACATTAAAAATCATTTACATGCACATATCTTCGGTTTGTTTCAAATAAAACGGTCCAGTCTCTCTCTCACACTCTTACATAAAGTTACACAGAAATTGTTCGGAAGACGTTGAATCCTGACAATGCTGTGGAAATGAGAACTCCAGGAATCTGTGGGTGCCAGTGGAGTTCCTTAACTTCTTTCTGACCTTGGTGTAGGAAAAGCAGCTGTGGTGGCAGTTGTTTTAAGCCCTCTGCCTGTTCTCCCACATCACATGACTCTACTGACAGATCCCATTGGCTGACGACATCATCAGCTGCAGAGGCAGCGAACACACTGGAGTCAATAGGGCTCCACTCCACTGAGGTCACAGGTGCACTGTGCTGCTTAAAGCTAGCCACTGGACGTCCCGACTGAGAACAATAAAAAAAAGGAGAGAAGACAAAACACAAGATCAATAAGAATAGGTGGCACAATGCTAGGAGTAGATAGAAGAGCAACAGTATTGAACTAGTCTAATTTTCCTAATTCAACAAGGACGCTATTTATAAAAGACCACATTTGAATAGATAAATTTGTATATCTGGTTGTATAAACAGCACAGTACCGTGTCAATTTGATTATAGATATATTCTAATATGGGTGCCATCTTTATCAAATGAATATTAATTTACCATCACTATGCTAATTATTATTATTAGCCTATGCTAAACATCAGGACACCGGTGTTAAACTAAGAGTTTATTTTGCTTTAGCTATACGTCTTTTTTTGTAGAATAACAACATTCATGTGCGTTTTCCAAGCTCACCTGGAATTGCCTCAAATCCCAAACTTTCAGGACACCATCATCCCCTCCAGATAAAATGAAAGGTTCAGTTCTATTCCAGCTGATAACATTGATGTCTGAAGAATGAGCTTCATTGGCTGAAAGCATAGAATTAGGTGGTGCCCTTATGTCCCAAATACGGATGGACTGATCCACAGAGCAAGATGCAAAAACCTGGAGGTGAAAGTTAACCACTAAGCACTTTCATTCATTCATATGAACATCAGGAGAAATATTTAGATATTTTAATATCATCTTTTTTTTTTTATTGACATACTGTGGCTTCAGTAGGTGACCACTGCAGGTCCTCTACAGACTTAGTGTGTGAGCTAAAAGGTCTTTGGTCAATTTTCCAGGAAGTCCCACCCTCCTGTGGCTCCCAGACGTGAATGTTCTTCTTGCAATCGCCGCTCACCAGCCGCCCTAGAGGCAAAGATTGTATACAAACAACAAAGCCATTACGATTTAAAATAAAGAAACATGCTGGACCCCATTCTGTCTGTTTATTTAAAGTTTAACAGCAAGCTAGATGGGATCATATATTCATTCACTCACCTGGAACCTTTGGTGACCAATCAACAGCAAATCCTTCTGTCATGTGACCAGAAAAACTAAAAAGAGGTGTGGCTTCTTTCTGCTGCTTGATAAAGGCTGACATCGCTGAGGAATTGTGTACTGCTTCCAGCTGAGATCGGAGGTCGAAAATCTCTACCTGCCCTTTCTCCGACCAGACAGCAGCCAGTGTCTGCTCCCCTCGCTGGGTGACCTGACACAAATAAAACAGGGTTTGTATCAAATAGGCGATAAATTGATTTTAGTTTGGCTCTGTTTTGAATCACATCTCTCAGTTGATCTGTTGCAGAAAAGACCTAAACTATTTCTGGCTTGTTTAAAAGCATGTTTTTATATAATGACCACTTCACTTACTCTGATTCTGTTTATCCCGCCATAATGTGGCATCATGGCCAGCTCCAACTGTGGTTTTCTGTCTTGATCCTCCTCATCATCTTCATCACTTTCTCCATCACTACTTTCATTCTCTTCTTTTTCTTGGTCGGTTCCATAAAGATTGTGCATCCGCATCACAATAATTCTGTACACAGAAAAAACGTCATCATCTGTTGGCCATTGTTGGAAGTTAAACACAACAAAAGTCTTCTGAAAATGGATGAAAGTAATCTTTATATTTTTTTTACTGCAAATCTGTAATAAAAAATATATGAAGTGCTGATAATGCTCTTGTCAGTTTACCTGTTGCTTAATGCAGTGTCTGCTTGAGTACCAGCACACAGCACCATGGAGAGAGGAAACTGCTCTCTGCCCTCTCCGTCACCATCACGCACCACATCAAAACTCAGACATGGGGAACCTGCAGGAAAAGATGCTGCTAATAAATACATAAATCAACTACAGATGCACATGAAAAATAACTTTTTTTTTGTTGTAAGAGAGTAATCAGTTATATCAGAGGAAACATGAGGTTTGAAAACAACTGACATTTATCCAGGCCCATTAGTCATTTTTCTCTTTGTTTCAGCTTTACAGATTTCAATAATGCAAAAAAAATAAACACAAGAATCTGTGAAATATTACATCTGAGACATAACCCAACAAAACTACATATCGGCAAAAGTCTTAGGACAAACTTATGATATTAGACAAAAATATTTTGCTACCCTGGTGTGTTTACCATATAATTCACGTGACACCCCAAAGAATGAACACTCTCATGGTACCCCCTCATGACTCCCAAACACATGGTGCTACTTTTAACTACTTGTTTGTTGATGACAACATGCCAGGTGTTACCCACCTGCACATATAAGCAAATAATCGATCACATCATTGTTTATGGGTACAGTTTTCGGGAATTTTCAGCCGCACACTGACCTGTCTGGCATTCGTGATACATGCGGTAAGCGGATCGATCCATCTCGAGCTCTTCTCCCGGCTGGAGCGGCTCCAGACCGGGGATATAAACCTTAGTCTCCGACTCTCCGTTCTCCCCCTCTCCTTCCATATCATCCTCATCACTACCACTCGCCTCCATCTCCTCAAACCCGTCATCCTCTTGAGGCAACGTGTTTTCATCGGCCGCGGACATTTTGAGAGAGAGAGTAAAGTATTTCCGTTCTACGTCACGTGGTTTAAAGCGCACGCACTCTTTGCTTACTATATAGTATGGAAGTAGGCGGTTTGGAACGCAGCGTATGCACTCGAAGTCCGTATTTATAAGACCAGGGGATGCTTGTAAAAATAAAAAAATAAAAAAACTCTTGCTAAGTATAACAACATATTTCCGGTCAACAATTATATCTGATATCAACGTCATCATATATTTTGTTTGCAGAGTTTAAGTTGCGCTTTAAAACACTTTTCCATGTTGTTTTGGGTATTGCGCATGCGCAAATATTAAAAAGTTCAGTTTCTCGTTATCGTGCTCAGGCGACTTTGTGTATTTCGTATTATTTGTTCACTACTTTCTTACAAAAAATATTTTTTTTCTTAAATGTTAACAGTACTTCTGTTAGCCCAGCAGTGATTATATTCTCCTGAATTAATTTATTAGAGGAAAAATAACATTTAATTATTGGTAGTGTTGTTACATACTTCACAATCTGGGGATTATTTAAAGGTAGGGGAAAGTCAGATTTAAAAAAACACTACATTATTATAGTATTTCTATTCTGATTTCTTCTAGATTATTCTATCTAAGTTATTAATTTTTGTCTAAAAATTTGAGTTTTATTGATAAGAACGTTTAAAAAAGTAGTGTTGCCAAAGCACAAAAATAAATCAAATTATTTTTACATTTATCATTTAGTTATTGTAATTATGTATTTTTTTAATAATTTAATTTTAAATTATACCCTGTGCTTTCCAATCCAATAAGTGTTAGGACCCTGACCGTAAAAACCAACTTGCTCTGTTTGATGGAGTCAAGAAATCTGTAATTAAAAGATGAATATGAGGCAAAAGTACAGAATTTCATATTTTATTATTGGTTGTTTCAGCACACATGACTTTTACCAAGGAAGAAGAATAGCGCTTCATCCCTGTATCTAATGAGAGCATATTGGGACAACTTAATTTCAAACAAATGTACAATATTCAAAAGCTATTTAGTTGCAAATCGCTTTTATGAAATCACAGTAGTGAATCTCTTATATTAAATGTGAAGGATCTAACCTTAGATCCTCACATGCAGAAGGTTTTTATTATTTTGTTTAGATTTAGTTTATTCCTAATCATTTATTTACATAATCATCATAATCATTTTATAATCATTAGTTATCCATATAATGGTTTATTTGATTGTTCAATATTATTTTTATTATTATCAATTTCATTATTATCATCATTTTTATCATTATATTATTGTTTATTCATTTATTCATTATGTTTATTCACTTATTCATTCATTATTATATTTCTATATTTTATTATATTATTCATTCATTTATTATATTTCTATATTTTATATGTCTCATTAATTTCATTGTTGTTCAGTCTTATAGTTGCCTCACATTTGTGAAGTTTCATGAGCTGTCCTGTCTGTGTGTAAACAGAGATAGATAAAGAGAATGTTTATAAAAACTCAAGGTTTGTGGGATGTTGCTATTAAGTTTTGGTATTACAGGGCATGCTGAATTCATGCTTGTTAGTTAGATCAGAGTTGGACGACGTTTGAATATTGAAACATTATGCAACTGAAGCTGTCCATCAATAAAACTCTGTTCTATTGTATCATCAAAACCTTCAAGATTGACTTGGCCACTCATTTCTTTTCCCTAATAAACTCTCTGTTTTAGTGTTTTGGGTCATTATCCAGTGCCACCATGAAATGTTTCCTAATGAGTCTGGTGGCATTTTCTTGTACATTGCTAGCGAAAATGGTGTGGTTCTCCTCTGAATTCATTCTAGTACTTTCATCATTCAACAAGTCATCAGTAAAGATGAGTGTTGAAGCAACCATGCATGATTTGATGTTCTGGATCACATGCAGTTCTCCACACTTTTGTTTCTCTTTCAGTTTCTCCACACTTTTGCTTTCCCATCACTTTGATAAAGGGTAAGCGTTGTCTCATAACACTGGTTCATGTCTGTACTTATTTGCAAACTCTTATCTGGCCTTTCTATTTTTGGTGCTGATCAGAGCTTTGCATTTTGATGTGTAGCCTCCTGAGAACTTGGGCTGCACCATATATTGTTTCAGCAACATCGTACTGTGCATTTCTGCAATAGTCACATCAAAGAACATGAAGTACATTTTTTCAAAAGAAAAAAAATATTTTAGATGCCTTTGCCAGTGTTACACTAAAATGAAATCACAGGTTCAAAAACTTTTCATTTCTATAACATATTGCACACAAATGGCGACACATGCTGGTCAAAATTGTAAATGCAATGAAAACAGAAATTATGTTGAATGAAAGCATTTGGGCCATCATGGACATTGATCTTGTTATTGACATTTTTTGATATGGCTGTCTTGATACTCAATAAAATATGTTGATTGGAGAAAACATAAAATAAGTTTACATTTATATGTATTATTCCCGATCTGTTGAAATCGCGTCTGGTCTCCACCTCGTGCAGGGATAGTTCACCCAAAAATGAAAATTCTGTCATCATTTAATCACTCTTGTGTTGTTACAGACTTGTATACATTTTTTTGTTCTGATAAACACAAATGAAGATATTTTGAGGAATGTTCGTAATCAAACAGTTCGTGAGCCCCATTCACTTCCATAATATTCTTTTTTCCTACTATGAAAGTGAATGGGGCCCACGAACAGTTTGATTCCAAAATTTCTCAAAATATCTTCCTTCCTGTTCATCATAACAAAGAAATTTAAACAGGTTTGTAACAACATGAGAGTGAGTAAATGATGACAGAATTTGACATTTTTGGGTGAACTATCCCTTTTAAATTCATGGCAGGCCGTTGATTATCCCTTATTGTATAATGTTATTACAAAAATTAAGATTTTTATATTTTAATACTGAATAGTAATCTAAAATAAAACCCTTTCCAATACCGCCCTTTTAAAAAAGTATTTGCTATTTCCACCATCTTAAAGCTTTACACCTCTTATCTCAGTCAAACTCTGAACTGTAAGTGTGGACTGCTGGCTTTTAACATAAGAAAGGGATTACCTTAAGCCAGGACTAGGCCTTAGTTTAATTAAGAAATATAACTAGTTTTGACAAACATGCCTTATTAAAAACATATTACTTATGTGCATATATTTTAAGATATGTCAGTGCAAGTTGTTTTCAGTTTGGAACAGCTCTTACATTTATTAAGTCTAGGACTAGCCTAATCCCTGTCCAGAAAACCTTCTCAAAGTTGCCATGGCATTTTGCATTTTCTTTGGAATGTGGGATTTTTTTATACTGGAGCCAACCAGTAGAGTGCAGAGTTACCATAGCACACAGTTGGAAAACACCCAGATTAGTGAGCTAGCGGGAATTGGTGTCACAGAATTTCCAGTAATTGCTCTTGAAATAAACTTGCTTTAAAAAAACGTAACTGTAAAATATTCTTCATAAGTATGGTATGAACTATTGTTTCTAAGTAAATTGCACAAAATGATTCGAGCTAATGTTCAAACCAACTTATCCGACCTACTTGCATGCACTTTGGCTCAAATGAGCAATGTCCACATAAGTCAATTTATTAAATACTGTATAACTAAAACCTGTACACACCTGAACCTTTATTCATGGTGTGATAATGAATATGTGAATACATTTTTATTTAACTGGATCATCAGCTATAGACGGTTTCATCGGGCGGACGTGCGCTGACGCGATACACATCTGGATCCGAAACTTTACTTCTGGTTTCGTTTTTTTTAATGGTCTGATATAGTTGCTAAACTGATATCTTGAACAAATGCCTCGTCGAAAATAACAAATGTTTTGGTTTCCTAGGTAATCTTTTTTTTTTGCTTGTTATATGAATATATGTTTAAAGAACTTTGTTGTTATTTAATCTTAGCAGAGTATACCGGAAGTTACGTGCGGACCACGGCAGCCGCTTGTTTATGTTGTTACTGCTGAAACCGTCTATATGTGTTTAGTTTATGTATTTAAAGGGTCAATTTCTATGTCATGACTGGCTAATTGTGTTTTTATGTGTGTGCTTGGTCAGGGGATCTCTGGATAATCCGTAATTCGTTTGTAATTAAAAAACGAAAATACCGCTTTTCTGTTTTTTGTTTCAAAACGAAAAACCAAATAACCGTTTTTGGTGTCAGAATAAAAAAACGAAAAACCAATTAAAAACGTCCCGTTTTTCGTTTTTTGGCGATCATTTTATCGTTATTCCTTTTTGAACAAAAAATGAAGAGTGTCTTTGAACTTCAGTCAATTCGTTTTTCGTTTATTGCAAGTGGTGCCCGCTGCATAGCCAACTGGGCGGAGCTGGAGCTCTAGCGAGGCGTGCCACCCTCGCTGGATCTAGTGGGCGTGGCAGCATCAAGTGCGCAGGCGCAGATAGAGTTTGTTTAAACTTCCTGTACAGCCTGTATCAAGTAATCCGGAGTATTGCACGGGAAGAAAACGGTAATTTGAAGATAAACTGAACTTTAATATGTATATTAAATCTTAATCTTACAATTATCGCTGTCTCGACGTGATTTTCGGGAGTATGTTGAGTTTCGCGTTAAACACTAGATAGCTAATGTGCTAACATTCTCCCGTCCACCACAAGTGGTACGTAGTGTTTTTATTGTAGTTTTTATTTTTTGTATTCAAATATTTGTTGAACCTGCACAGGTGCACCAGACAATACTTATGCGAGGACAGGATCTGCTGTCTATATCACGGTGCCTACTGTAAATAAACATTTACACGAGCTCTGAAATCATGCAGTTCAACAAAAAGGTATGTGTGTGAATTAAATATTTTAATTATACTGTGTGTGATAAACATCATGTTTGTTGAACCTTTCTGTTTGTGCATGTCATAGTAATTTCTTTCTTGCATTTAAAACTAAAAACATACTGTTCATTTAATATTTTCTTGTGTTGTGAAACCTTTGGGATGTCTGAATTTAAACTACTTTATTTCAGTTGTTATAATAGTTTTTCTACGTACCATTACTTATGACAAGTTAAAAACATGTATATAAATACTCTTTATGTTGTGCTCTTGAGCAAGGTGATTCATCACGAAAGCTGTTTATATGCAATGCACTGTACAAAACATGTAAACAAGACAATGATGCTAATTTATTCTTTCTATGTTTTAGATTTTATCATCATCAAGCGTGTTCTCAAGTCCAGACGATCCCACACTTTCACTGCTGTTACCGTACATCAACATTTTTAAATGTGTAAAAATCCAGCCTCTGGACAACCTTCCATTGGCTGCAGCACCCAGCATCAGCATCCCCAGCATCAGCATCCCCACCTTTACTTCCCCTCGACATTGGAACATGTCTGTACTGATTTTGAGGTACAGCTTTTTAACTTCTTGCTGCTTGTAAACTTGTTTAAATATCTTTAGTGGAGTATTAAGACAGAACAAAGTACACAGTTGTCACAAATAACCCAATGAGGGTCAGTTAAGTAAACCAAGTACACATTTTTAACAAAACTGTAAACAAACAGAAAGACTTAACTTAAAAAAAAAAACAATCCCTAGATGTGACAGCTATATACTGTATTAATTGTATATAGTCTAATTGTATTGTCTATAATTAACAGGGTGCCCCTCTACAGCTAGGAGGAATTGATTGTGGGGTATTTATGTTGATGGTAAGTGGTCTTTTATTTGCTGTACACCTGTGTCTGTGTACTAAACACAGCATTTGTTAATATTGTTTTGTTTTTTGTATGCACTCTATGTTATGACTGTGAGAAAACATAAAAAAAGAACGATTAAGATTTTCGATTGCTATCTTTTGCCAGTCTGACACACCAATAATGATGAAGTGGTGGTGCTCAGTTAATATAGACGTTTCCTCTGACAAAGTATGATATTAATAACTAAACTTATGATAAAACCTCCATTCTGTGCATTTCCAGTATGCAGACAATATATATAAATAAAGCAATGCATGCCTAAAAACATTCTAATGTTTGTCTCTAATTACAGTCAAGTCCCACAACTATTCACCCAGAAAGTAACATATGCAGATAACATGAAATTCACTCCACCTGAGTCAGATGTCATGGAGATCATGCAGACACCAGAAGTAGATGTATGTAGCGGGAATGTTTATGTACTGATTGACTTGTTTAACTTGTTAATGTGTGTATCAACCTTTCCTCTTTCATGAATTTGTTTATGAGCAGTACATCATTTTTAATTATATTATTATTGGAATTCTTATATAGCACACAGGACTCAGCGGTGATGAGAAACATTCAGCTGACCTGTGAGTGGCTAAAGGAGACCACTTGCTGGGAAGATGAGCTGCAAAAGATCTAAAGGATGATGCCCTGTTGGCTATAACAATGTTGGACTTGTTTATAAACACCATGTTTTATGAGGGTGAAAGGAATGAAGAAGAAATGTCGATTCCCTTCCGTTTTATATTTTAGAGAAGAGCAGGTTATATATGAGACAAAAGAGTTATTTGTGGGTTTTGTTTACACAAAAAACCCTGTCTTGTGAATCTACTAGTGCGGATAGACTAATGTAAATATTGTTTTTTTTTATTGGTTTTGTAAAATACCATTTAACGTTTGTGTGAACTGTAAAGTGTTGTGTTCTTAAAATAAATTTATAATATTTATTATCGTATCTTATTATACCATTAAAGTCTTGTGTTCTTGAAATATTCATGATATTATTTTATATCTTCTTATTATAACATTTTATATAGATTTCTTTTATGTTAGATGCATATTTTGCTAAATTTGGGTTAATAGAAACCAATAAATCCACTTATAGGTCAGTGGAGTACAACACTTGTACACCTGAGTATGTGACTATTAAATTACATTTATCTTCTACAAAAATGTAGTTGAAGCGAATGCTTCACTAATGTCAAAGCACATTGTATATCCTCTACTGTGGTAAGTCACATGGTTGGTTTTAGACTACTTGTCTGCTTATTCATTAAAAATAGCATAATGCATAGTCTATCACATAAAGGTTGAATCTTTTCAAAGTTACAGTCAATGTTCCATTTAGATTTGCAATGTCATTTTTGCACCATGTGCTTTCACATTTGCATGCAGTGGGGGCGGGTAACCTAGTCTTGTTTATTATTATTATTATTATATGTATTTATTTATTTATTGAATTAATCAGATGATTTCGTAATACAACAAGGTCGTATTAAACATTAGTAAATGCATTAACATTAAAAATAAAGCTTTTCAGCAAGTTTTAATTTTTGTTAATGTTAGTTAATGTCAATACAATTATTTAGTTCATGCATTAACTAATGTTAACAGTTACAACACTTGATTTTATACATTTATTAGTAAATGCTGAAATTAACATGAACTAAGATTCATAAATGCTGTAGAAGTATTGTTATTTGATAGTTCATGTTAGCTCATGCATTAACTAATCTAAACAAATACAACCTTGTTGTAAAGTGTTATCGATCATTTAGATTAGTTCACAACCCACACTTTGCGGTGGACACAAATAAAGAGGGGTGCACAGATAGTAAACTTTCACTGGCAGGACAAAGCAGCACACCACTCCTTCCTCCATAAAAGGGCCTTGCTGTCACTTTCAGATATTTACATCATGGTTTATGGTAAGCCACATTTTTTAATTGTGTTACTACTTTGTGGAATTGGATGATGTCAAATTATGTCTTTAAATACAAATGTACAACAGTACAGTGAAGCAGGGCTTTGCATTGCAACTCTTTCACTTGCATATATGCCCTTAAATGATTTACAAGCATAGTGGATGAGTGAAGACTAAAACCTACTGTAAATGTTATAATGTTAAGGTCATATTATACTTTTATACATTTACACTAGTTCCTGTGGCTTACCATAAACCATGATGCAAACATCTGAAAGTGACAACAAGGCCATTAATGCATTTACCAATGTTCAACACGACCCCGCTGCACCACAAAACCATCTGACCAATTCAACAAACAAATAAATAAATAAACACATATAATAATAATAATAATAAACAAGACTAGGTTACCCGCCCCCACTGCATGCAAATGTGAAAGCACATGGTGCAAAAACGATATTGCAAATCCAAATGGAATATTGACTGTAACTTTGAAAAGATTCAACCTTTATGTGATAGACTATGCATTATGCTATTTTTAATGAACAAGCAGACAAGTAGCCCAAAACCAACCATGTGACCTACCACAGTAGAGGATATACAATGTGCTTTGACATTAGTGAAGCATTCACTTCTACTACATTTTTGTAGAAGATAAATGTAATTTAATAGTCACATACTCAGGTGTACAAGTGTTGTACTCCACTGTCCTACAAGTGGATTTATTGGTTTCTATTAACCCAAATTTAGCAAAATATGCATCTAACATAAAAGAAATCTATATAAAATGTTATAATAAGAAGATATAAAATAATATCATGAATATTTCAAGAACACAAGACTTTAATGGTATAATAAGATACGATAATAAATATTATAAATTTATTTTAAGAACACAACACTTTACAGTTCACACAAACGTTAAATGGTATTTTACAAAACCAATCAAAAAAATCAATATTTACATTAGTCTATCACCACTAGTAGATTCACAAGACAGGGTTTTTTGTGTAAACAAAACCCACAAATAACTCTTTTGTCTCATATATAACCTGCTCTTCTCTAAAATATAAAAGGGAAGGGAATCGACATTTCTTCTTCATTCCTTTCACCCTCATAAAACATGGTGTTTATAAACAAGTCCAACATTGTTATAGCCAACAGGGCATCATCCTTTAGATCTTTTGCAGCTCATCTTCCCAGCAAGTGGTCTCCTTTAGCCACTCACAGGTCAGCTGAACGTTTCCATCACCGCTGAGTCCTGTGTGCTATATAAGAATTCCAATAATAATATAATTAAAAATGATGTACTGCTCATAAACAAATTCATGAAACAGGAAAGGTTAATACACACATTAACAAGTTAAACAAGTCAATCAGTACATAAACATTCCCGCTACATACATCTACTTCTGGTGTCTGCATGATCTCCATGACATCTGACTCAGGTGGAGTGAATTTCATGTTATCTGCATATGTTACTTTCTGGGTGAGTAGTTGTGGGACTTGACTGTAAGAAGAGACAAACATTAGAATGTTTTTAGGCATGCATTGCTTTATTTATATATATTGTCTGCATACTGGAAATGCACAGAATGGAGGTTTTATCATAAGTATAGTTATTAATATCATACTTTGTCAGAGGAAATGTCTAAATTAACTGAGCACCACCACTTCATGATTATTGGTGTGTCAGACTGGCAAAAGATAGCAATCGAAAATCTTAATCGTTCTTTTTTTATGTTTACTCACAGTCATAACATAGAGTGCATACAAAAAACAAAACAATATTAACAAATGCTGTGTTTAGTACACAGACACAGGTGTACAGCAAATAAAAGACCACTTACCATCAACATAAATACCCCACAATCAATTCCTCCTAGCTGTAGAGGGGCACCCTGTTAATTATAGACAATACAATTAGACTATATACAATTAATACAGTATATAGCTGTCACATCTAGGGATTGTTTTTTTTTTTAAGTTAAGTCTTTCTGTTTGTTTACAGTTTTGTTAAAAATGTGTACTTGGTTTACTTAACTGACCCTCATTGGGTTATTTGTGACAACTGTGTACTTTGTTCTGTCTTAATACTCCACTAAAGATATTTAAACAAGTTTACAAGCAGCAAGAAGTTAAAAAGCTGTACCTCAAAATCAGTACAGACATGTTCCAATGTCGAGGGGAAGTAAAGGTGGGGATGCTGATGCTGGGGATGCTGATGCTGGGTGCTGCAGCCAATGGAAGGTTGTCCAGAGGCTGGATTTTTACACATTTAAAAATGTTGATGTACGGTAACAGCAGTGAAAGTGTGGGATCGTCTGGACTTGAGAACACGCTTGATGATGATAAAATCTAAAACATAGAAAGAATAAATTAGCATCATTGTCTTGTTAACATGTTTTGTACAGTGCATTGCATATAAACAGCTTTCGTGATGAATCACTTTGCTCAAGAGCACAACATAAAGAGTATTTATATACATGTTTTTAACTTGTCATAAGTAATGGTACGTAGAAAAACTATTATAACAACTGAAATAAAGTAGTTTAAATTCAGACATCCCAAAGGTTTCACAACACAAGAAAATATTAAATGAACAGTATGTTTTTAGTTTTAAATGCAAGAAAGAAATTACTATGACATGCACAAACAGAAAGGTTCAACAAACATGATGTTTATCACACACAGTATAATTAAAATATTTAATTCACACACATACCTTTTTGTTGAACTGCATGATTTCAGAGCTCGTGTAAATGTTTATTTACAGTAGGCACCGTGATATAGACAGCAGATCCTGTCCTCGCATAAGTATTGTCTGGTGCACCTGTGCAGGTTCAACAAATATTTGAATACAAAAAATAAAAACTACAATAAAAACACTACGTAGTACCACTTGTGGGGGACGGGAGAATGTTAGCACATTAGCTATCTAGTGTTTAACGCGAAACTCAACATACTCCCGAAAATCACGTCGAGACAGCGATAATTGTAAGATTAAGATTTAATATACATATTAAAGTTCAGTTTATCTTCAAATTACCGTTTTCTTCCCGTGCAATACTCCGGATTACTTGATACAGGCTGTACAGGAAGTTTAAACAAACTCTATCTGCGCCTGCGCACTTGATGCTGCCACGCCCACTAGATCCAGCGAGGGTGCCACGCCTCGCTAGAGCTCCAGCTCCGCCCATTTGGCTATGCAGCGGGCACCACTTGCAATAAACGAAAAACGAATTGACTGAAGTTCAAAGACACTCTTCATTTTTTGTTCCAAAAGTAATAACGATAAAATGATCGCCAAAAAACGAAAAACGGGACGTTTTTAATTGGTTTTTCGTTTTTTTATTCTGACACCAAAAACGGTTATTTGGTTTTTCGTTTTGAAACAAAAAACAGAAAAGCGGTATTTTCGTTTTTTAATTACAAACGAATTACGGATTATCCAGAGATCCCCTGACCGTGCTTGTTGTTGCATCTCGAGCGTGACCCAGATGTCTAGTGTGGTAGGACATCAAAAGTGTGTGAACAAACCCAGATAGCACACGTACGTCTCAGATACGTATCTGCGAGGTAATCACTCAGATTTCCATTCCGTCTGGAAAACGTATTATAAAGGTCGTTTGCCCATATGAATTACGTATCTGAGACGTATGAGCCCAGCCGTTTTGAAGACGCTTTTAAGATCTTTTCAAGACGCTTGATATTTAGAATGATGTTAGCAGATGTTTCTAAGATATTTCCAAGATGTTTCTTAGATCTTTAAAAGATCTTTATAAGAGCTTTAATCGAGCTCTTTCTAAGATGTTTCTGAGAGCTTTAAAAGACGATTAAAGATCATTAAAAATAAATTGCTCTAAACTACATCTTCTACACAGTTATACACACATATTATTACAATATATCATTAACAACAATTAAAACAGTATTTTCAATAAAACAGGCAGTTGATTGTGTAAAATTTATTTAAATTAGACAAAAGAAAAACATTCATAACATGCATATTTACACGAGTGTATGCAAAAAAGCAACGTTTTTCTATAACATACAAAGAAACACAATATCTTTAAATTAATCAAATGCTTCCTCGGGCAAAGAACATCTTGGAAGGAATTTCCGCGTCTCCTTCAGTGGTAGACGGACGGATTCTTCTTCTGCAGCAGCTGCATTCTAAAAGAAACCATTACAAAAAATAAGGAAAAATTAATTTTACAAACTATGTCATATGTTTTCTTTGTTTCCTCAATATAACTCTGATTAGAATGTCAAACAAAGATAAAATCATCCGTATTAATCGTCAGTATCGTGTATATTATTAATATGAACGTCTTTGCGTTACATTCGTGCTTCACCATGCACTTATATCGACGTCGCAATGCAAAAGAAGAAGGGCAAGAAAGAAACCTGTCCTGGTCTGGCGATTTAAGGGAACATCTGTTTAAGGTATGTAGTAATAATACATTTTAATAATGCTGAGTGTGGGATCAGTTAACTAGAAATTTCGTTGATAATAAGCAATGTATGTACAGTAACTAGCTAGTTCACGTTAGATATTTTATTCACGTGTCTGTGGTTATTTTAGGTTTTTGATAGTTAATTTCACTGATAGTTTGAGCCCGTGTAAATTTCTTAAAAAGCTGTAATTATTATTTTATTTTACATTATTATGTTTGCTGTCAAAACTGATATTTATTTATATATATTTATTGACGTTGATATGTAAACTTAACCTACTCAGTTGTACTTGACTAATGCAATAATGAAAGGTCCACCTGTTTAAGTAAATTGTGAAACATTTGAACATAACAACATTTGGACATAACATACACACATTGTTTCCGCCTGCATCAATTTAGTTGTATAGCTGCATTGCTGGTTAACACCTCTGGGCAGATTCTCCATGTTCTTCTTTTATGTGTAGCTGCTCACCTTAAACAGATACAGTACATTGAAGTAATGTTTAAAACAAATTAAGCCCTATAATATTGTTTATGTTTACAATAATTGGTAAAAAGTTTGATGGATAAAATGGTTCTTACCATTCTCTATATAAGCCCCTCTGTTAACTTTTGTTCAAGCCTGTCTAGATCTTTTATCAGTCTAGAAAGATGTTGGAGAAAAGACATCATCCTCTTCTATAATCTCCATCTGTAATTGGACTAACTGGACCAGTGAATGCAGGTGACTCCAAGATTGTCTCGTTTACAGCTGCAATATCAAAAAATAATTGAATTGAGGCTTTTTATATACATTTAGTATTTTTTATTAAAATTCATAATGAGCATATGTATACATTGATTTAAAACAGTACTCAAGACTGTAGATTTACTGTGAGGTTTTGAATGTTGGACAGATTATCAGACCTGCATCTGCCTCAGACATGTTGATGTTTAGCTAATGACGATTTTAAATACATTTATTTTTATTTTTTTTAGGCAACTTACTCTCCATTCGACCTTGCAGGTCACACCATGGTCTCAAGAGGGAAAATGAGTGCTCTATGGATTGAACAGAAAAGGTAGTATTAAACAGTGTTATATATTTAAATGCCATGAACAATGCGTTTATGTTTTCTTCCTAATTATGTCAACAAGTGCTCTTTTAGCTTGCATGGTACTTTAGGAGAATCAAAACTCCAACCATCTGTATGAGGGTCTGGATGGATAAAGGATGCCCACTGGAGCTGGAAATGATGGATCAGGTCATTTTCATTTGTCACATTTACAAAGAAGCACACTCTAAGGCTTGCGTTACCCTGTCTGTGGCAAATACACTAGACAGAGGTATTGGGAGGCCTCATTCTGGTAAACATGTTTATTTATTCCAGTGTTTCCAATCAAAACAAATATAAATGCTATACCATATAATACCACTACAAAGAGTTTTGTTTTTTCATTTTTGTTGCAACAGTTTTGTAAGTGCCTTTTTCTGTTCCGAAATGACTACAGCTTCTTGTACAAGTCATTGATAGGTTTAGGTGATGAGTTTTGGGCTAAAAACCTTAAAGTTAAGTTAAGGTCTGGGCTTTATTCAGACCAGTCAAAGTTCTTCCACACCAGACTGAATCACTCATTTTCTGTTTGAACCTTACTTTGTTTGTAGGGTCATTCTTAAGTTGGTATTGAAAAGGGCCCTGCCAAAACCCTTTGCTATAAATTTAGCATCAAACGGTTTTTCTAGAATATCATATGCTGTAGCATTAAGATTTGTGCTCATGGAAATAAGTAAAGTATTTAAACCTGTTTGTTGGAGGGAGGCGTCGCAATAGTTATGTCTATATAGTTTATGTTTAACAAGCCAAAATAACCAGGGCTGCTTCTTTTTAAGAACTTTTGGGTATTTTTAAATCAGACAGAGGAATAACAGTCCTTAAATGTGTAATGTACTGCCATAATTTTGATCAAAACGTGAGGTCAGATTCTTGTTAACCTACTGTGTTCTTTCTTGATGGTTAGCCGAGTGTCCCAGGACAGAAAACCTGTTTCGTATGGATCAGAGTCAGACATTAACATCTAATATGTAATATCTAGTGATATGTTTTCTTAGATAATGCTGTGAACAAATGCTCTTTTACCTTGAATATTAGGTGGATCCACACTTGAACCATCTGTATGATGATCTGCACCCACTGGATCTGTAAATGGTGGAGCAGGTAAGTTTCACAAGTAAACAAACTCAAATCCTATTCAGACCATTCATGATTCCAGCAATAACCAAGTTTTCTTCTCACAATAAGACTGCATTTACATTGCAAATCTTAATGCACAGATCAGATTTTTTTTACTATATTCATTTTTTTCCTGCTCTTTTTATATTTACATAAGACACGATTCATATCTGATAACTGTTACAATAATTGCCAAAACTACAGTTTATATTAGTGTCATGATTTGCACTTGAGTTTTGTATCGACAGGGCCACTGCCAATTTAGGCATGTTTTAATTATGACACTTAAACAATTGTATATGTACATCGATAAAAGTTTTTGCAATCATGGAAACATAAGTGAATTGCAGACAGCATTCTTGTTTTACGAATGTAAAATGGCTGGAGTAGTGATGTCACTAGCTAGATTAATTTTCATTTGACCTCCCCCACAGAAAGACACAGCACATCATTATATCGTTGGCTCCGCCCACTGGTGTTCAGTCTAAAGTAGTAGTTGTTGACAATCATAAAGTTGTAAAAACAGTAAGATTGTGATGTCAGACAAACATTGTGCTGTTGCTGGCTGTGGGAAATTAGTGTCTTTGTGAGGGTCGCAAATAATTTGAAAATATTTATGTTTCAAAATATTGCCCCCCTACCATGAACTAAACTGGACTGTCGCAGAGACCAAGTGTAGTAAGGTACGGAGCGCTCACACTAGTCACACCAAACTTTGGAGGTAAAACATACTTTGGTATGATACAGTATGCATAGTGTGAGTACCCCATAATTTTACTGTAAACCATGCCGCTCTTTAGAGCTTACTTCTATGTATATTTAAAACATTCTTCATTCTCTTGTGATTATTTTTGCAGGTTTCTGAATTGATGTCAGATGCAAAGCAGAAGTTTATTTTCTTCCAGTTTGGCTTCATTGTGGAAAAATGCTGGAAACTAAAATGCAGGTGACATTCTTTTGTTTATTGAAGCTATGACAAATAATTTGTCTGTTTAGTTAATGTTTTATACAATGTAACTGTTCCTAAACATTGTTCCTCGAGGTCCTCTGCTATTCACATTTTGTATGTCTTCCTTATTTAACACACATTATTCAAATCATCAGCTCATTAGTAGAGATCTTCATGAACTGAACTGAGGCTGTGTCCAAATGTTCACACTTGTTGTCTTTGCACTAGACTACTATGACGTTTTTTTGTATTTGGCCTAAGTATTTTAGTGGGCGTGAAGATCCCAAGCGTGCATGTAGAATTAACATTCGATGGGACACACTTAGCATGCGTAAAAATTTAAATCCAGATAGTGCCAGCAATTTGCACCAAAACGTATTTGTGTTTTATTAACTACTTTAAATTTATATTTACCATTTTTAAGTTTTTCTGTAAATAAAATGAACACTCTGAAATGAACATTTGCTTATATCAAACTTTTAGATGCAGAATTCTTTGCTCCTGTAAAAAAGCTCTTGGTTTTGAGTATGTAGCTTTATTAAAGTGTATTATTTATTCAGTAGTCCCTAAATAAACGACACAATGTTGCAGTTGCAGATGTTTCACAAAATACATAACAATAATGCAGAAATGTAGAAATGTTAACATACAATTAAAAGTCTCATGCTTTACATCCAGAACATGATGCACGATGGGATGCACAAAGTGATATTTGGACGCAGCCTCAGTCTGTCAGATCAAAGAGACATACAGAATTCATAGAGCAGTGGGACTCCATGAACAGAGTTGAGAACCACTGGTGTAACTCATTATGCTTACCTGACTCATGCAGAATTCTGGCCTGGTGTTTGGTCCACCCTTTCTCTGGCTTGTGTCTCCGTCTCCATCATCATTATACTCTTGTCAGTGTTATAGTATTGTCGTCTGCGTACCAGGACTTTGTTTCTCAGCTGTCCCTTCTCCTTCAAGCTACATTTTTGTCAAGCTGCAACAAGTTGGAATACATAATTATTAACGTTTAAGGATTTTGATGTATGAAATATGTAACAAAAGCAAAAAATGTACAGAACTTCTATTAAGAAATTACCTTTTTGTTGTTTGTTTACTGACCTTTCAACCATATTGCATTTAAAATTGATCATCATACCTTTGGTCTACTGTTAACAGACTACTGTAGAAAACTTTGAATAAAGTAAAAAAAAAAGAGAAAAAATTATAAATGCTGAATGTGTCTCATCTTAAATACATTGTTGTTGTTTTTGTTTCATTGAATTTGGATGTTTTGATGATTTAAGGAAAATGTATGTAGCATATATATTGATGTTTTAATTCAGAGTTTGTTAATGACACTTAATCATTAACAAACATTTAAAAAGGTTTATTACAATACTAATTGATAATATTAAATTAATGTAATAATCTTGTTTTGTTACACCCTAAATCACTGATCGCACAAACGCTACCCCAGTTACAAGCATGAATGGTTGACATCATGCAGACATGCGCAGACATTGAAGTACCGCGAGAGTTATTCAAAAGCCCACGAAACAGTGTAATCACGCGGTACTGTGATGTCATACTGGTTAACGCTAAGCCACGTGAAGCGCCCGGACACAAGGGCTGCACTAATCTTTGGGCTGGAGTAGCCTGTGGCTTACGTGTCTCGTCGCAGAACGATTTATTTCTCTTTTTCACCTCGATCTTTGGCCTCTTGTGATTTAACAAAACCAACATGTGAAGTTACAACGCTGACGAAGGAGTTTAATCAGTAACGTTAGAGGTAAGTAACCAACTTTATGTTATGCATGTAACGTTAGTGGATCTACAGATTGATTGTCGTATATGATCATTATTTTTTTGGTTTGTTTGTTTGTTTGTAACGTTTATCAATGCAAGCCAAAATCGAGCTGCAAATCCTATAGGCAAGGCACGTTGAACATGTAAGTTAACGTTAACCGCTTTTCTCAGCGGTGGTGGGGTAAACATTAGCTAAGTTAGCCTAGACCAGCCCCTGTTTAACTTAAAGTTACTTGAGTTATAAAATGTATCAATCTTTCCGCCCGACTTGCTTGGAGTAAGTTAACGTTATGTAAACGACCTGTAATCACAAGAAGCCTTAAAGTTTTATAGCGAAGTGGTTTGATAATTGAGTTAATATTTTATTAGTTGTATTAGCTATAAAGTTATTTATATCTGTGAATTAATTCGTATTTTTATCAGTTTCTAACAACACATACATGACAAAAGGCTGACGTAACGTTAATAACGTTAAGTTACTTACCAACACGAACAAACTGACAGACAAATTAACTTAAAGCCAACAATTACAAAAAAAAAACATATTATAAATGAAAATAAACGTTATGTTTACGAATTATATTATTTACATGCTAATAATGATGTTAAATGCGAAGAAAATGTTGAAGTGTGCCTGAGGAAATAACGGTAAAATGATGAAAATGGCGCTCACATGACGTAGGAATGGCCTCGCGACCACTGTCTATGCTCGTGACCAGCTCGCGCTTGCGCGACAGAAGGGTTAACTTCCTGCTCCAACCTGCAATTTGAATGCAGGGATAATAACAAATAACCAAAGTTTAATAATATTGCTGGGTTTTTTATAATGCTTAATAAATGATGCGTGTAAATTTACACATATTTATTACGTCACTGACATTGTTTTTTATTGAGTTTATTTCTTTTATATTGATTGAAAATTAAAACCTTATTTAATTTACCTAAAATTTGTTTTTGTTTAACACTGATTTATGTTTTTTTCTGTTTAATATTAGTGTGTCCTGGTAAACGTGTGCTTGGAAACATGCAGATTACAGTATTTACAGAGCCGACCTTGAGGCTATTTTTTTTGCATGACATCCACTGATGGATAATCTGTTTACCTAAAAACAGGTAATGTATAAACATTGCAAATATGAATTCACAATTATATAACTTCACAAATATTAAATATTATTTACAATTATTATTAATGATGTACATATTAAATGACATGTTCAGTTGTTATGTTAAGTTATTTGAAGGATATGCATGGTAGATCAATTAGATTATCTTTCTCACTAGCTATAAGCAGCATGCTATATAAATGTTCCACTTAAAGGTGTAGCGGAGGATTTTCTCGAATTTTAGAAAAGAAACGCCGTCTCCGCTTTTTTTTTGCGCAACACTCCAGATTGACAACAAGGAGGACCAATAGTCTTGATGATCCACCCGGAAAACCTAAATTCTCTGCAATACCTTTAATGTTTAATGCTCTTTTACCTTGATTGTTAGGGTGGTGTTCATACAAAGCAACTTATTGTTCATCTGCTTGAGAGAAAGTTACTGCTGGGGCTCTCCTGCTAAGGTTGTCTTAATTCTAAAAAGAAATTAAGTCATTTAGGCTTAGGTCATAGCAAGTTTTGAATGAATGACTTTACAATCTGTTTTAATAATGTTTATTTACAATGTATTTTATTCCACTTACCTGAATCGTGCAGAGGCTTGATGTTTAGTCCACCGGTTGTCTTCTCCAACCTCTGAGTAAAGCCACCACGAGTGGTCGTGTTAACCAATTTTTTTATCTTAGTGCACATTGTGTCTACATAGTCTAAACGCTTAATAAACTGATAACGTGTAAGGTCATTTAAATGCATAAAACGGTTTTCTTTTATAGGGTAAAGCCCATAAATGGCAAAAACTGATTGGCGCAGGTAGTTTTTTGCTCTTAACCCAGATTTTAGCGTCTTTTTGCCGTTTCGTATGTGCGTATGTCTCCACATGTGATAGATAAACTTCACAAATAAAAGTAAATTAAAACGCTTGAAACATGTTAATGTCATAAGCTGATTTTTATAATATCAGCTGTGAAAGTGCAGGCAAAAATCTTCCTTCACATGTAGATAAGGTAATGAATTATTTGGTCACTGTTTCTGTCACTGGTGCAAAATAACTGCCCTAAAGAACATGAAGAATAGCCAAAACTGTGGTATTGCGCTAGCCCTAAAAATTTGAGAATCTTGATGTTTCTAACACTTGGTACAACCGCTTAGTAGGCATGGGCCGGTATAAGATTCTGGCGGTATGATTACCTTTAGCAAAAATACCACGGTTTTACAGTTTTGCTGTATTGCCATTGCTACACTAAAATTTGTTATTTTTAAATGCCAGGTAAAAATAAAGCCTTTAAATTATATTATATATAATATTTTCAAAATGTATATAACATGTAAACATCAAATCAATCACATGACTTAATGATTTAATGAATTTTGTATAAATACAGTTCATACCTTGGAGACGGTATCACAGACCATTTTAGTGGTTTTGTAACCTTGACTGTTTAAAACCTCGGTATACCTTAAAACCGGTAACCTACCGCATAGTACAGTGTTTCCCATACATTTATTTATTTGTGGTGGCCCACCACAGAATCAACACTGGCCCCCACAAATAGAATTTTCATGATTCCCATTTACATTTTTATTTCACTATTTAAAACAGCTTAATTCCGCTTAAAATATAATTTGATATATAATACAGATCAAATACAAATACAGATCAAAGAGTAGAAGTGAAACATATTTCAGGTGCCAACACTAGATCAAACGCAAACACGACATGATGGTGTCACATATATGCTAATTAGCAGGTGACGTCATCACCACCACAGTCTCTCAAAATCCTGTGGGAAACACTGCAGTATCTATTATTTAGGTGGTTGACAGGTCTGTTTGCATGTTATTGTATTGGTAATAATTTATTGTTTATAGTCCAATATTGATTGTGAGAATTATTTCAATTTCCTTAAAAATGTTCTAACATCTTTTTCCTTTCTTTTCTTAATGCAGCACTTCAGGAGAAACCTGCCTGTGATCTGCTAAGATGCACAGATTCAACTCTGGCCCATTGTCATCCCAACACCTTATCTGCCATCAGTTTCGTTTAGTGTCGATCTATTGCAAAAGTTCTTATAAACTTTAAATGAGACTTTGTGTTAAGCAGGGGTTTCCAAACTTTTAATTTCACAACATATTAAGCCCAGGATACACAGCAGGATTTTTGCAATCCAATAGACCTTATCACACTGTGTGACAAGAATTGTTTAAACTTTAGCAGTAGACTGTCGATGAAGACACCTATTGCATCTGAGGCTGCGACATCCGTCATCAGCATGCGCTAGTGGTAAACAAATACAGGTATGCAGGTCGTAGAAGCAAACACGTTGTTGATGTGCGTTGATCATGCTGAACTTCTTACACTGTCATAAAACTATCGTAGGTGTCTTTGGTCCCAGGACTGGGAAAAGAGGTCTTTAAACCTCTCACACTGTATGAGATAGGACCACCAATTAAGAGCCACGATCACAGAAATCTCCACGATTGTTTCACGATTGGTAATCTTTCATCTGGGACAGCCAAAAATCGTGCCGTGTATTATGGGCTTTAGACATGTGTAATCTTATAGTATATCAAAACCATTGCTAATAATTAATTGGACAAACCATCACTACAATGCAACACTCGCTATCTTACGGTGCGACCCACAAGTGGGTCTTCACCCACAGCTTAAAAACACCGAGTATGAGTATGTTGTATTGTAATTAAAGTCACATCTAAGTGTTATGGAGCAGTTTGTCATTATATTCACAGTATTACATGGTTCTTTCAGCAGTTTCTACGTTACAATGCTCTTAAAGTGTCCTGATCAGCTTTGGGTCTTGTGAAGTAATGTAATGAGAATGTGATCAATAGCTTTGCAGTATTTTTGGTTAAACATTTTATTCAAATTTGGTAAACAATCTAGTCAATATAATTCATGCTGTGATGCTGGATTAGACCTGGTCAAATGAATGTGTATTGTGTTTTCAATTTTTTATGAGGTTTCTTCATCTATATATAAAAATTAAAGTTAAAAGTTTCAACCTTAGATATATAACTGTTGACAAACACACTTAATGTGAGTCACACCCAGTAATTATACTAAGCAGGAATTGCAGTAAGCATTAAAGCAGGGTCGCCTTAAGATAATCAGCTTGTTGGCAATTGTTTTATTTATTTAAATGTATAACTTTTTTCATTTCAGACTGATACAACAGTCAGAGGGGCAGTGGCTGTTGGCAATGATGTTCCTGTGTGTTTTGTATTTGTTAATATTTTGTAGTCAGAAAGAGTATGAGATCACCTTTTCTTGTGCATGGTGCTTTATCTAAGTGCCTTTTTAACGTTTTGGACTAAACGCAAAATGTCTATGGCTTTTTTGTTATACGTGATATGGGCTTTTATATTTAATTATATTTTTGCTTCAAAATTAATGCCAACCCTTAAAAACCCGTTAACTATATTTTTAAAACAATTAAACAAGACATTTATTTAAAAAATGAAATGAGTTGGAGGTCTTTGCTGATTCGTCTGCGTTTGATCGGATTCAAGACCAAACGGAGATGCACTGCAGGCAGGTAGGATTTAGAATTTTTTTAAGATCTTAAATACGTCTTGTAGAGATATGGAAGACGCATTATTTAAAGACGATCGTCAGCAGATGTAAAGATCTTTACAAGACGTATCTGAGACGTACGTGTGCTATCTGGGAAAGCTCTCTGTGGATTTGCTGTTGTTTGTGCCATCATCTGCAAGTCCCTCCATTCAGCTGATACTAGAGAAAATCCTCATACACATACTGAGTACTTGTATTAACTGTGTAATTATATCCTAGTTTTTCATTCAAATCTTTGTAAGTCAGTCCATGCAAGCATTTAATACATTTTGAAGAGATTTTATTTAAAAATCTGTATTAAAAAAGATCTACAACAAACTGATTTTAAGTTCAATTGTGTAAAACATTGGTTGTGGTTGTATAGACGAGCTTCATGGACAATCTTCAAGGCAACATGTCAACAAATGTAAACATGAGATTTACTGTATAACCATTTTTTAATTTGTCATTTTTTTAGTAGTTTGCTTAAGCCATGCAGCACAGATTGATGATAAACTATGCTACAGTTTTATGTAGTATTGGCGTTTAGTGGTTTAATCTAGAATGCTGAGCAATAAGCAATGTTTGGCTTCATGTATTCTTTTTTTAATACAACATTCAATGTTAAAAAATAGTCAGGTTTTACCTCAACAATGACACAAGACACATGATTCACTGTACAAAATGATAGAAAGTGATAAAGCATTAAGTGCTAAGCAATTTTGCATCACACATGGGTTTGTACATAGTTGTGCTACAAGTAAATATGCCATGCTTCATATATGCCATGCCATTGTCCCAAAAAACAGTCCAGTACTGGCTGTTTGTAGATATCTCTTGATCATCAACCACTTGATTCAGAAAGCAATTTCTTTCGAAGACAGATCAAAGTCAAGGCAACACAGTCACTGTCCTTGCAAAGTGAGGCCTTGAAACCTTTCATCCAAAGTATTTGTAACATTTAAAACAATCTCCTTGATGTTCTTATGAGATCAGAAATGCATGTGTTGCGATCCACAGAAAATATAAGGTCCACTGAAAGAAACCTGGGAAACATAACTCAGTATATCCACTGGTAGGATCAAGATCAAGCTGTCTTTTACTTTTCTGTCCTTCTATGACAGGCTTTTGCTCATCCACCTGTTCACTAATTTCCCTATTCTCCTCCTCCTTTGACTCCAGATCCTCTTCATCTTCTTCACTAGGTATAGGAAAGATGCAGCGATGCTCTCCGAAAGCACAATCCAAACTGAGCCATTTTGAAAATAGCGATGAGGTGAAAGATAGCAGGTCTTCTGGTGTTGACTGAATCGATGGGAAATTAGCGATATCTGGAGTTTCCTGAAATTTCTATTTAAAGATGAATAAAAAATTATAAATTAAATACAGATTTATACAATCTGTCTAAGAAGTAAGAATATATAGCTTCTTGATCCAACATAAGATGTAATATTAAGGCACGTTAACAAATATTATCATGTATAAGATGATCCAATCCCTGACCTCCTTTGTTAGTTTGTCCAATGTGTATATCAGCTCACTGATTAAATGGTATTTAAGGTGAACTCGGTTGAGATGCTGAAGAAGTTTACTCCAGGAATTAGACAAGAACACTGCACCACTGAACACACAACACTAAACACACGTAAGAAGAAAACAAGACATTTGTTTATGATTAACTACTAAAACAAAAGCTAGGTCACATAAAAACCCACATGAAAAAATACTGCTGTATACTTTAGTGTTTACTATAGTAAAATGTAGTATACTGTAGTATAGTAATCATTATAGTAATTTTTTACTTAACTATAGTAGATTGATAAACTGTAGAAAATATTGTAGTATACTTTATTATTTACTAGAGTAAACTGGAGTATATTATAGCAATACTACACTTTGAGAATATATACTGTAGTATTTTGTAGTATTAACTAAAGTGAATTAATAAACTATAGTCAACATTATAGTATACTTTATTATTTACTAGAGTAAACTGTAATATATTATAATCACAACCCTACTGAAAAATCCAGCTAAGACCAGCATAAGCTGGTAAGCTGGTTTTAGCTGGTCTCCCAGCTTGGTTTTAGCTGGTCTCCCCGCTTGGTTTTAGCTGGTCTCCCCGCTTGGTTTTAGCTGGTATTGCTGGTGTAGCAAGCTGGTCTAGCTGTGTTTTGGTCACTTTTTAAGCTGGACTTAGCTGGTCAGGCTGGAAAACCAGCTGACCCACCAGCTTGACCAGCTTTGCCAGGCTGGAAGGACCAGCTTAGACCAGCTACTGCCACCTTAACCCAGTTAAAACCAGCTACCAGCTTATGCTGGTCTTTTCAGTAAGGAATGCTTTAATAATCTATTTTTAGTGTGAACTAAAGTGTATCAATAAACAGTAAATTCTGTATTATATTTTTTGTTTACTAGAGTAAACTGTAGTATATTAAAGTAATATTATATTAATCACTACACTTATAATTAAGATAATCTACTATAGTATTTTGTAGTAATAACTAAAATGAATTAATGAACTATAGTAAAATACTTTAGTATACTTTATTACTTACTAGAGTACCTGTAGTAAACTGTAGTGTATTGTAGTAATTACTACACTTTGTTAATGTATACTACATTTTGTAGTATTAGCTTGTCAATTAATTGACAAACTGTAGTAAATAGCATACTTTAATATTTACTATGGTAGGTTTAAAAACACTATAGTACCTATTAATTTTACTCCAGTTTATCATAGTAAATACTGAAATATACTACAGCATTTTCATGTGTGCCTTTGCTAAACATTTAGGCTATCTGTAATATGGTCAATGAAGTAAACTGAAGTGTATGAAATTGTAGTGTATTAGTGAAGTAAATTGTAGTGTATTGTGGTATAGTATAGTATTGTTAATGTATACCACAGTATTTTGTAGTATATAGTAAATTATAGTATATTACTACACTTTGTTAATGTGTACTACAGTGTTTTGTAGTATTAACTATAGGCTACTATGGTATGGTTAAAAATGAATTTTACACCAATTTACCATAATAAATACTAATAATAAATACTATATAAGTATACAGTATTTTCTCATGTGGGGGTTTTGCAAAATATTTCTATTTAATATGGGACGTAATTCTTACCGGTTCATTACACACAGCGCTGTCGTTAAAATAATGAGACACCAAGTAGTTTTTTGGAAACACTTCTGGCTGTAACAGATATTAAAATCTTAAATTTGACATTGTTTCATTTAGACGAATCAATCTTGAGATAACGCAGTGCAGTTAACATCATACCGGACGGAAACACGTAAGTATTTACAAATACCAAGTAAACATGGGCCAGATTATAAAATGTATAAAAAACCAAAATGCGAAACTTACAAATCCTTTCGTCTTTTCTCCGTCGACAGTGCGTTGAAGATTTCTCACCGTCGTCTTCATAAATTCATCGCACCCACTTCCTTGAACAGTCAATATTGATAGAAGTAACAGCACTGAAAGGTAAACAACATGTTGATCATTATAACACCTCAATATTTTTAATAAGCAAATGCATTTTCTGCTCTTAATGACGTCATCACTCCAGATAGCATTTAACACGCGCATCATTTGATGGTTCGTCACACTAAACACGCGTATTGTCACGTTACCTGTACCTGTTGGTAACATGCTTCTACCGGCCAGTGTTGGCCATATTTCGCACGATCTTCTCAGAGAAGTCCTTTTGCACGACAGATAGCTGATGAAAAGTTAGGGATAATCTCTGTGGTTTCCCAGCAGCCTCTTGAGGAAACGAAAAAAAAACTCTCCTGTCTCCTGTTTTTACTCCCAGCATTGACAGTTGCGCTCCATATTGTCTCTTTGGTTCATTCCCAGCCACACTTGGAATTTCCAAATTTTCTAAAAAAAAAAATCTGATGCATGATTTATCTTAGTTTCCTGTTCGGTCTTACTTTACTTTTTCTTTTGCCCCCCTTTCTCTTTCAGTGGTTTTATTTGAGCCTTTAATTACACCAACTCCTCTCTCTTGGCACTGTGATTGGTCTGTTACAGAAACCCAGCTTGCTTGCTGAAAGTGAAAGTCTCAAAAGCTCAATGCTCCTCTCTTCTCCCCCGGACTCTTTAAAGCTCCCCACCCCTTTACCTCTTTTTAGCCAGCATGCACTCCCCCCTCTTAATCAGCTCCCAATGCACGGCCTTTCCCGGACTTGTTGTGCATTCTGCCAGTGTGGTTTTTTTCCCAATCCCCCTTACCTACTCGTTTGAAATGTCTGTGCCCCATCCATGTGACCCCATCCCATTACACCCACAAAAATGGAATGACTAAGCCTGTCAGGTTTCAGATCTGAAATAAAAACAAGTATTTTATGCACTTTTATGTTTTTTACACTGTTAAAGATTACTCATCGTCAGACATGTGACGCTTATAAAATGAGGACGGAATGCTGTCATTTTTATAGACAAAGCATTGATAGTTTGTCACATGGCTGCATCAAAGAAGCATTGTTGTTCTGAATGCATCAAATGTGTGTGTATGGCCAAGCTTACCATACAAAATCAGTAAAGTTGTAAATATAGATCAGTGTCAAAGAAAATGTTACAGTAAAGTGAACTTTATGTTCATGAATGCATGATTAACTGTGTTGCACAAGATATATCCTGGCTGTTATCCAGCAAATCCTACACACTGCAGTCAATCAGCTTGTACAAACAGGAAGTCTTGCAAATTTGACCTGTGGGTTACACTCTGTCCTGCCTATATTACAATCCTTTAACCACAGTGATGAATCAAATACAGGATTTTACAACAAATTACACTCCTTTAGGAACTGTTGGTAGGAATACACTTATATAGCCTAATCTCCCTCAAATGAAACAAAGTGCATACTTATCTGAGAGCTGCTTATATGTTAGCAGTGTTTATTGAATGGCTTGAGGTTATGTAGCATGCTGTAACAAGTTGTAAAAACGGTAATTGGTTTAGTGTTGTTACTTTTTGTTACAGCAGTAAATGTCACTTTTAGCAATTGCAAGAATTAATTGGATTAAAAATTTTACAAGCTGTACAGTCTCTTTATTTAGTATGTCTAATTTTACAGTATACAAGTTATCAAACAAGAATAAATAAATTGCAAATAAAATTCTCATTTTCTCTCTGAGAGTTACAAACAGAACATGTGATGACGTGAATGTTAAGTGCACCGTTGTCCTTCATTAGACATACACAAATACCCAGTGATAAAGACATGCCTGGTCATGACAGTAAAACAACATTCCATTTAAATGCACGTCTCTAACTATATCTTTCCGAGGCTTCAATTACAGCGATTGCTTTTACGTTCTCTCTGAGAAAAATTTCCTTGTACCATAAAGAAAACCATTCTTTCAAAAGGGCCACGACCTGGCCGCCTTTTCCTATAATTCACACATGCTTTTCTTTTATCATACCCAAGCAATGAGTCCATTGTCCCCCTGCCCACCCTCCCTTACTCCCTCTCTCTCTCTCACTGGCTCAGACTTCTCACAGCTGTCATCAGATGGCTCTTGTAGGTCTTGCTGAGTCCTGTCATCCAAAACTTAAGAAGTCGCACGTTGTCTTCTTCACCTGGTCCTGTGGCCCCCAGTAGGACTAAAATCTTCTGCGTGTCTTCTTTACCTCTGCCGTCCACCTTGGAGAACTTAAATAAAACCTTCACTTTGCTGTAACAGAGAAAACAAGAAGACCAGGTGTTAAGAAACAGCACATAGGGTCAGAACAAGAACAATAGACACAAAAAAAGAAAACAGGACATGAAGGAAATTGCGAGGTAAAGAAGGAAGGAGAACTGCGCGAACAGGGAATATGAAAGGAAAGCTGACAAAATGTGTTTCATTTAAAACACCACAATATTTTAAATGGTTTGTACGATGTGTAATAAAAGCCTTGTGAAGGGTTTCATAACAGTATATGAGAAACAATTTAAAGGGATGGTTCACCCCAAAATGAAAATTCTGTCATCATTTATTCACTCTCATGTTGTTATAAACCTGTATGAGTTTCTTTATTCTGTTAAATGCAGAAGATGTTTTAATAAATGATAGTAAGCAAACAGTTGATGGTACCCCTTGACTTTCATAGTATTTGCTTATCCTACCATCAACTGTGTGGTTACCATCATTTTTTTTTAAAGATCTTCTTTTGTGAGGTGATGAAAGGCTGAACCTTTGCATTCCTGACTATTGTTCAATCTGTTTTACCAGTAGTTGCTTGTTTTCTTCCATGTGCTTCGGGTTCTTGTTGCCATTTGAAGGCATTTGAGACCATCTTCAACTGTCCAATTTTGGTGAGCTTGTGCAAATTGTAGCCTATTTTCCTATTTGTAGTGGAGATGAGTGGGGTCTTCTGCTGTTGTAGCCAATCCGCCTCAAGGTTGTGCGTGTTGTGACTTTACAAATGCTTTGCTGCATACCTCAAGTGGTTATTTCAGTCAAAGTTGCTCTTCTATTAGCTTGAATCAGTCGGCCCATTCTCCTCTGACCTATAGCATCAACAAGGCATTTTCGCTCACAGGACTGCCACATACTGGATGTTTTTCCCTTTTCACATCATTCTTTGTAAACCCTAGAAATGGTTGTTTGTGAAAATCCCAGTAACTGAGCAGATTGTGAAATACTGAGACCGGCTCACCTGGCACCCACAACCATGCCACGCTTAAAATTGCTTAATTCACCTTTCTTTCCCATTCAGTTTGGAGTTCAGGAGATTGTCTTTACCAGGACCACACCCCTAAATGCATTGAAGCAACTGCCATGTGATTGGTTGATTAGATAATTGCATTAATAAGAATTTGAACAGGTGTTCCTAATAATCCTTTAGGTGAGTGTATAAAGAAATGCAGCAAAGTTTATGATGCTCAGCTAAAATTATCTCAAATGCCTTCAAATGGCAACAAAAACCCAAAGCACATGGAAGAAAACGAGGAACCACCGGCAAAACAGACCGAACAACAGTCAGGAATGCAAAGGCTCAGACCCTCATCACCTCTAGAAAGATCAAAGATAATCTAAAATGATCTGTAAGTACTGTGACAGTCAGAAGACATCTGATTGAAGCTAACCTGTTTGCAAGAAGCTCCCACAAAGCACCAGTAGTAAATAAAGTGGTTATCGACGGAACCACAGGTGACTCCCGGGTACTGAATTCAAGCAACAGTACAGTAAAGAAAGCTAAACATGGTGGTGCAAAAATCATGATATGGAGATGTTTTTCATACCACCGTGTTGGGCATATTTATCGTATACAAGGGAACATGGATCAGCTGAATACATCAGAATACATGAAGAGATTATGTTGCCCTTTGCAGAAGAGGAAATGCCGCTATAATGGGTGTTTCAACAAGACAACAAGCCCAAACACACAAGCAAGAGGGCAAAATCTTGGTTCCAGACAGAAAGGATTGAGGTTATGGAGTGGCCAGCTCAATTCACTGATCTCTACCCCATTGAAAACTTATGGGGTGACATTAAAAAAAATGCAGTTTCTGAAGCAAAACCTAAAACCTAGAACTTTGGATCCTGGGCTGAAATATCTGTTACTAGGTGCCAGAAGTTGGTTGACTCAATTTGACACAGATGTGCAGCAGTTATCAGCAACAAGGGTTATGCAACTATATATGAGTAATTCAATAGCTTAAAGTGGAGTTAAAATGTCTTCAGTGGATAAATATCTAAAGAGAAAATTTTTGACACTGCTATTTTTTGAACAGCTTAATATTCATTTTCTTTGCTTCCCTTTAAAAGAACAAGACAGACTTGTAAACTATGTGAATATTTTGATTTGGAATTGAAAGTGTAATGTTTTCAATACATTTGAAATAAGGAAATAAACTTAATTCACTTTCATTATTACACTGCTATTTTTTGGAACACAGCTGTATTCATGAAGCAATATCAGCGCTATCCTCGGATATCCACTTTTAGAAACCATGGCAACACGTGTGGACAAATGTGGAAGTGGTGGTTATACAGCATCTCTTGTGCTTTGCAGCTAAGAGTTAATGAGTTTGCTATTATTGCTATAAACTTTAGAAATGTTTGTGAATGATGGACACATCGGTCTGTTATTGTGGTGACATCTCCAAGCCCCTAAACATGGCAAGGCATAAAGCGAAATGTGATTGGTTGGTTTACCTGTCAGTCAGCTGCCAGGGGTCCCAGACCTTTAGTAGGAAGACTGGGCCTGCATCCTAATTTGCTTACTATGTACTATGCCCTAAAAGTATGTACTGTTTTTGTTATGGTAAAGTATAGACATTTGAGTGCTTTGAAAGAGACACACTAAATCGGAGAGGCTGTTTATACTTGGCATTAACATGCGTTTTCGTCGATCGGATCACAAGTGGACGACGTTAATGCCAGGTGTAAACGGTGTTCAAAACGTTTTGAGCTCGTCCACTTTCGACCACTTTCAACCACATCCAGAGGTGGTCGAAACCACTTTCGATCGGATCGCTTTGGAGTTGCGGAACGCACATGTGGTTGAATGCGTTCGAACAGCCACACGCGACCGCCTTCTCTCTGCCCATTTATCTAATCTGAGGTATTAAACACAAGTTTACGTCTTTTTTTACTTCTGGCGTGAACATTCGGTGGACAAAAGCGTGTGAAAGTTGCGCGATCCTATTTCATCAATTGCGCTGAAAATTCAAAGAAAGCTCTTACATACTCATGTACAAAACACTGTGCAGCATGTTTACTTGCTAAACAAGCAGTGCACTCCGACATAATATTAGTTTGCGTCCATATAAACTTATAATTACTCTCGCTCGGGTTTGAATGACAGCAGAGAGACTCGCCCACCATCTCACAGACCACCCCCTCACAGTATTCAGAACAGAAGCGGTCGAAAGTGGACAAAAGAGACGGATTTAAATACAAGGTGTAAACGTAATGTGTCTCTCTCGTCCACTTGTGATCCGATCGATGAAAACACATCTTAATACCAAGTGTAAACAGCCCCTAAATTCGACTACTATTACTAGTACTGATAGTGTGTGAATTGGGACGCAGGGTAAATGTCATTAAGCTTTGCCTTTGTTATTGTTTTGAAAGTACGACCTCTAGTGGTGACACCCTACATATTGTGCCTTTAATTACAAATTATGCTGTAACAAATCATTTGAAAGAAAAGGTAAATTTCTAAACTGCCAATTTTCTGAATATCTGCAGCATGCACTTCAGCTGGCATGAACTCCACACATTTATGTAAAACCTAATCCATGCCAAACATGAAAATAGCGTCTTGTATGCATCAGTTGAAGAAAGTAAATCTGACCCTACAAAAAGCAAAAATTCTCAGAGGTTTGCTTAATTGTTAAGAAACGTATGAATATTTCTTATTCTTTATATGTTAGACCTTTGAACCCCACTGTATATGATGAATACAATTAAAAGCTACTACACAGTGGCAAGAAAACGTATATGAATCTTTTGGAATTTCATGGTTTTCTGAATAAATTTGTAATAAAATGTGATCTGATTTTCATCTTAGTCAAGGGTATTGACAAACATAATGTGTCTAAAAAGAATTACACAAAAAATTCCGATCTTTCATGTCTGTATTGAAAACAACCAAAAAAACTTATAGTGCTTGTGGAAAAATTATGTGAACCCTTGAGTTATTGACCTCAAAAAAAGCTAATTGGAGTCAGGTTTTAGCACACCTGGAGTCTCATTAAGATAACACATTTGGAGGTGTACTATGCCTCTCCAAAAAGAGCTTTAAGAGGAGCAATGATCAAGAATCGTTCCTTTACATAAAGCTGGTAATGGTTACAAAGTTATTTCAAAGACTTTAGAAATTCACCTCTACAGTTTACACTCTACAAGGGACTGTTGCTACTCTACCAAAAAGTAGGCGCCCAGTCAAAATGACACCAATAGCACATTGAAGACTCATTAATGAGGTAAAGAAACAAGCCAGAATGACAGCCAAAGATTTGAAGGCATCATTGGAACTTGCTAACATCTCTGTTCATGAATCTACAATACGCAAAACACTGAACAAGCAGGGTATCCATGAAGGAAGCCATTGCTTACTAAAAAGAAGACAAAAACAGCACATTGACACTCCACAATGGTATTGGCAAATGTTTTGTGGACTGATTAAACTAAGATTAAACTATTTGGAAACACACTTATCGCTACATCTGGCGTAGAAAGGGCACGGCAGATCATCATGAAAACATCAACTGTAAAGTATGGTGGAGGAAACATCAGCTTTGCTGCATCAGGGCCTGGCCAGCTCACAATCATTGAGGGGAAGATGAATTCCCAAGTATATCAGACAATTCTTTAGGATAATGTGAGAATTTCTGTACGTCAGCTGAAACTGTGTAGAAGGTAATGACCCAACACACCGGAGCAAGTCCACAACAGAAATCTGCCTTTTGGAGTGGCCAAGTCAGAATCCAGACCTCAACCCAATAGAGATGCTATGGATTGACTTGAAGAGGGCCAAAGAATATGACAGAGCTAAAGCAGTTCTGACAGGAAGAATGGCCTCAAATTCCTCCTCGATGTGCTGGTCTGATTCACAGCTACAGGAAGTGTCTGGTTGAGATTACTGCTGCCAAGGGGGTCAACCAGTTATTAATTTTAGGGGTGCACTTACTTTTTCCACTGCCATTTTGAATGTTGAATTAGTGTGTTCAATAAAGACAGGAAAGATCAACATTTTTTGTGTAATTATTTTTAGACATTATGTTTGTCAATACCATTACTTGACATTTTATGACAAATTTATTCAGAAAACAATGAAATCCCAAAAGGTTCATATACTTTTTCTTGCCACTGTATCTATACCATATCAACTATAGAGTTAGAGATTGTCATGAATTTCTATTGATTTCAGACTGAAGAGATAGAAGTAAACTATTATATGTATGTATGTATATGTAGAGAAAATATGAGTTTACTTCATCCACTCTTCTTTGAGACACAGCAGACAGAGAGACACCACCTCCACTGACAGATTCTCATTACAAAGAGCCACTTCAATCTTATTCAACAGAGTTGGACCTGAGAAAAAAAGACAAATTGTGGTTTGGTGATAGAAAGTGTGTCTTTTAGGCTATACATAAATAAAGACACATAACATCAGAAAAATACAATAAAGACTGTGACAACACTTACAAACACATCTAAGTCTGGTAAACAAGTCTAGTCGATAAATAAAAATGCATAGTTTTGCACCCCCTGCCAACTACCTCTGTCCACGGGTTGCGTGTTGGCACTGCTAATGTTGAACTGGTAAAGTGAAAGAATGTAGTCATCCGACATAGGATTTACACATCCACGCTCGACATTAAGAACATCCACCAGCACTGAAAACTCTGTGAGACAGATTGAGAGACAAAAAAGTAAGATAAATAGGGCTTAGGAAAAAAAGGGCTGTCTAGCCATGCAAGGGTGCCCTATGAGCGATGAACTTCCAGATGAACTTGACACTTGAGTTATAAAACAATTTTAGTGTGTTTTGAAAGAAAACAGACACACAAAAGTTGAGAAATAAGCAGATTCTGACAATAAATTCCCTCTATTTCACCCTCTATTCAGTGTCTTGAACAATATGATATATTTATAACATATAATCTACAATTATAATATATCATATTATATAATAGAATTAATATTAATTGATAAACATCTTGTTATGAAAAATGTTATAAAAAATAATCTTTCCCTAATAGGCAGAACATCAAATGAAGTGATTCTGTTTTTTAATACAGATGATGCTGAGCTTTTTTTCTGGGTACAATTTTGACTATTATTTGTGTGCCCTTAAAGGGATAGTTCGGCCAAAAATTATATTAAACCCATAATTTACTCACCCCGAAGCCGTCCGAGATGCATATGTTCATCTGTTTTCAGACGAACACTTTCAGTTATTTTAGAAAATGTTTTAGATCTTTCAGTAAATCCAATGTGACGTTACGGGGTCCACGTCCTTCAAGTCCAAAAAATGTGCATCTATCCTTCACAAAATGGCTCCACAATGATAAACAAAAGCCTTCTGAGGGTAATCCACCGGTGTTGTTGTAGAAATATCCACATTTAAAACTTTATAAACGAAAATAACTTGTTTCCGGTAATGCCGCCATCTTAGTCGTGTCCACATTCAAGATGAGAGCTTACGCAGCTTACGGAGGTTTTTCTGCTGCTGCTCTGTGCCCCGGCCCTCCGAATTTGTCATACGTCACTAAGAAAAGTGCGTAGACTACGCAGATACTCTCTCCCAAATACAGCGGAGTCTAAGATGGCGGCGCTACTGGAAGGTAGTTATTTTTGTTTATAAAGTTTTAAATATGGATATTTCTACAACAACACCGCGTGGATTACTCTCAGAAGGCCTTTGTTTATCCGTTGTGACATCATGAGAGGGCGTGTTCTAGAGGGCAGATACATTGCCCTCAGATGGCTGAAGCAAGATGGCCGTCTGTTAAAGACTACAAATCCCAGACTGCCCGAGAGTACAGCTGCAGCTAATGAGACCAGCAGCGGTCCCTAATAGGGGGTGTGAGAAACTGTTGAGTGTGTGTTTGGCTTGGAGAAGGACACGTACCTTTGTGAATTAAAGAAGCCTAAGTTACTTTATAGCTGAAGAGATTTAAGTTGTAAACCCTTTTGTTAATTATTAAACACACCTGCATGGTGAAGAGACCGTTGAAGTGATGTTTTCTTGGAACTGACACAAGCTAAAAGATCCTAAACCTCTCATGCTGTCACATATGGTGGAGAATGCGGGCACTTGGATGACTGCAGATGTTCCAGAGTGATGTGGAGGACCTAACAGCCTGTTTTCTAAGCTAAGTACACAGTTAATTGATGGTAAAATGGAAGAGTTACTGAAATCAATGATAGAGAGTAATAAAGTGCAGCAGCAAATTCAAGCTGGCTTATTGGAGGCACAAAGGCGGGCCAATAATCTTAAAATTAAAGAACTGGAAATGAACCAAGCCCAAGATGTTAGCAGAATACGGGATAGTGACTTTATTCCTAAAATGGGAGAGTGTGACGATGTCGAAGCATACTTGCATGCTTTTGAGACGACTGCCTTTAGAGAAAAATGGCCAAAAGATCAATGGGCAAAAATATTGGCACAGTTTTTGTCTGGAGAATCACAGAAGGCCTTCCTAGATTTAGACCCAACTTGGGCCAATAATTATGACTCCTTAAAGAAAGAAATGTTAAGTCGCAGTGGTCTTACAGAATTTGGGAGGGCCCAGAGGTACCATGCATGGTGCTTCAAGAAAGAACAGCCACCGCGTACACAGATGCACGAATTAATGCGTTTGGCTAAGAAATGGTTAGAGCTTGGTGGGCACTCAGCAACAGAAGTGGTCGATTCGTTGGTGATGGACAGATTTTTAAGAGCCCTACCCATTGAAGCTAAACGATTTGTTTGTCTGAATAACCCAAGTTCACCTCAAGAATTGATAGAAGAAGTTGAAAGATACCAAGCCAGTGCAGAAATGCTGAACTCACGGTCTCCAACCAGTGCACATCCCCAACAAAAGTTTTTCCTGAGAACCTCTACTCCCAGATGGCCTAGCCCACAGGGGAAAAGGTCCAGCCAACAAGATTCGCCAGTCGAAAGCCCATTGTATAAACCAAGAACCTGTTACAAGTGTGGGGAAGTAGGACACATTTCATGGCAATGCAACCAGACAGATGAGCCTATGCCGACGGCTGAGTCTTCAAGTGGCTTGAAAAATAACCTTTTTGCTGCCTTGTTGGGCAACTCTGTGTGTTCCAAGCAATGACATGCCCTGTATCAGTAAATAGTCAAGACGTAGAGGCATTACTGGACTCTGGGAGCATGATTACACTGGTGCACCAGTCCTTGGTCAATCCAAAGCAAGTCTCATTAGAAAACCCAATTCCAGTTTTGTGTGTGCATGGTGACACTTGTACATATCCCACATCTGCAGTAACATTAGTCACGACTAGAGGGAAGTATGAAATTCAAGCTGGGGTGGTGGGATCCCTACCTGTACAGGTATTAATTGGATGAGATTGTCCTGTGTTTCACATGTTATGGCAAGATGTACAAGCAAGGAGAACAAGAGAATCACAGCGACCCAGGGGTAAAAACAGACAAAATATGTTAGATTATGCAAGTCAAAATGTCCAAACTCTAACACACCATTGCCTTCCAGTGCAGACACGGATGAATAGAGGAGACAACCTGGAAGAGACTGAGTCGGCCTCAGAACAAGCAGATCAGCCACCACCACAGCCCATCACTCAAAGCAGGGTACAGTTACAAAAGGAACCTGAGGAGCTGGGGGCATCCCAAGAAAGTAATAGTGGTCCAGAAGCGCCAGGGCACCAAATGTTAACAGGCCAGTATGGAACAGCACAACTGAATGACCGTACACTTGTTAATGCTTTAAAAAATGTGAAAGTTATTGATGGAATAGTTCCTAGTAATCTTCCAGTAGTGTACCCACATTTTGCGATTAAGAATGGGTTGCTCTACCAAATAAAAAAAGAAGGGGAGGAGACTATAGAGCAGTTGCTTGTGCCTCAAACCCATAGGGCCACAGTACTGCAACTAGCCCACACTCATCTGCTTGGGGCACATTTAGGGGTGAACAAAACCAAAGAAAGGGTGCTACAACGGTTCTTTTGGCCTGGTGTGCATAAGGAAGTAGAGAACTACTGTCGTAGTTGCCCAGAGTGTCAGCAGTCAGCTCCAAGACCTAATTTTCGTAGTCCCTTGATTCCTTTACCTATCATCGAAACCCCCTTTGAGAGGATTGGGATGGACATTGTGGGGCCTCAAAAGAAATTCTTACAGACCAGGGGACCCCATTCATGTCTCGTGTAATGAAAGAGCTCTGCGCCCTCCTAAAAATAAAGCAAATAAGAACCTCGGTGTACCACCCACAGACAGACGGCCTTGTGGAACGTTTTAATAAGACCCTAAAGCAAATGCTTCGTAAAACCATTGACACACATGGCAAAAACTGGGATCAACTCTTACCCTATCTGTTGTTCTCAATTAGAGAAGTACCACAAGCCTCTACAGGGTTCGCCCCTTTTGAACTTTTGTACCCATACAAGCCAAGAGGACTGCTGGATATAGCAAAAGAAGCATGGGTGGAACAGCCTTGCCCCCACAGGTCGTTCATTGAGCATGTGGGGCAAGTGAGAGACAGAATGGCAGCCATTTATCCTATTGTAAGAGAGCATATGGAGAAAGCACAACGAGAACAACAAGCGATATATAACTGCCCAGCTCAGCCTAGAGAATTTCAGCCTGGAGACCGAGTGTTAGTGCTGGTGCCCACAGTAGATTGTTAATTCCTAGCCACCTGGCAGGGCCCCTTTGAGGTCATAGAGAGGGTATGGGAGGTCAATTACAGGGTTAAGCAAACAGGCAAAAGAAAGCCTGACCAAATATACCATGTCAACCTCTTGAAAAGTTGGCACCCTAGAGAAGTGATGATGTGTTCTTTTTCCCCAAGCAAACCCAGTGACCCACCACGAGAAGAAGTCCGGGTAAGCCCAGATCTGAACCCACAACAAAAACAGGAAGTGATGGAGCTAGTGGATTATAACAAAGATGTATTTTCCCCAGTTCCAGGCCATACTCAAATGATCCAGCATGAGATCCATACTGTCCCGGGGAAAATTGTGCAGCAGCGCCCTTACAGAATCCCAGAGGCCAGACGAGAAGTCATTAAGGAAGAGGTGAGGGAAATGCTTAGGTTAGGGGTCATTGAGGAGTCACAGAGTGCATGGTCGAGCCCTATAGTGATGGTCCCCAAGCCCGATGGCACAATAAGGTTCTGCAATGACTTTAGGAAGTTAAATGAGATCTCAAAGTTTGATGCATACCCTATGCCCCACATTGATGAATTGATTGACAGGCTAGGGAAAGCCCGCTTCATTTCAACACTAGATCTAACAAAAGGCTACTGGCAAGTTCGCTTGTCTTCAGATTCCAAAGAGAAGACTGCTTTTGCAACACCAGACAGACTATACCATTATACTCATTTACCCTTCGGTCTTCATTGGGCTCCAGCCACTTTCCAAAGGCTCATGAACCGTGTCCTTCAACCCCACCAGCAGTATGCAGCTGCTTATTTAGATGATGTGGTAATCCACAGCTCAGACTGGGAAAGCCATCTTGGAATGGTGCAGAAGGTACTGGATTCTCTCAGAGAGGCGGGCTTGACTGCAAACCCCAAAAAATGTAAAATTGCCTATGGTGAAACTGAGTATCTGGGCTATACCATAGGCAGGGGTGTAGTACAACCTCAAGAAGCCAAAGTTGGAGCCATTCAGAACTGGCCTAGGCCACAAACCAAAAGACAGGTAAAGTCCTTCCTTGGCCTAGCTAATTATTATAGGAGATTTGTGCCTAACTTTTCAAGTCTGGTTGCACCCATTACAGAGCTAACCACTAACAGACACTCCAGAATGGTAAAGTGGAGCAAAGAGGCAGAGGAGTCTTTCTCGCAGTTAAAGATGATGTTGTGCTCCAGACCGATTTTGAAATCCCCAGACTTCACTAAAGAATTCCTGGTGCAGACTGATGCCTCTGAGGTGGGTCTAGGAGCAGTCCTTTCTCAAACCCATGAAGGCGAGGAACATCCTGTGCTCTACATCAGTAGGAAACTGGCAAAGCATATGAAAAATTATGCCACAATTGAGAAAGAGTGCTTAGCTATTAAATGGGCACTAGAGGCACTCAAGTACTATCTATTGGGGAGGAAATTTGTATTAATGACAGACCATGCACCACTACAATGGATGGCCCGGAATAAGGAGAGCAATGGCAGAATAACTAGATGGTTTTTAAGTCTGCAAGCCTTTAACTTCTCTGTTGTCCACAGGCCTGGACGATGCCATGGAAATGCTGATGCCCTCTCTCACAAGGATGCCCTCTTCACAGTGGCCTGCCAACCAAGAGCCTCAGAGGAGTGGAGGGGGGTATGTGACATCATGAGAGGGCGTGTTCTAGAGGGCAGATACATTGCCCTCAGATGGCTAAAGCAAGATGGCCGTCTGTTAAAGACTACAAATCCCAGACTGCCCGAGAGTACAGCTGCAGCTAATGAGACCAGCAGCAGTCCCTAATAGGGGGTGTGAGAAACTGTTGAGTGTGTGTTTGGCTTGGAGAAGGACACGTACCTTTGTGAATTATAGAAGCCTAAGTTACTTTATAGCTGAAGAGATTTAAGTTGTAAACCCTTTTGTTAATTATTAAACACACCTGCATGTTGAAGAGACCGTTGAAGTGATGTTTTCTTGGAACTGACACAAGCTAAAAGATCCTAAACCTCTCATGCTGTCACACCGTTTGGATTTATTTTGTGAAGGATACATGCACATTTTTTGGACTTGAAGGACGTGGACCCCGTAACTTCACATTTAATTAACTGAAAGATCTAAAACATTTTCTAAAATGACTGAAAATGTGTTCGTCTGAAAACAGATGGACATATGCACCTCGGACGGCTTCGGGGTGAGTAAATCATGGGTTTAATATAATTTTTTGCCAAACTATCCCTTTAAGGGCACAGAAATAATAGTCAAAATTGTACTTGTATAGATATGTGTACGCAGAAAAAAAGCTCAGTATCATCTGTATTAAAAAACAGAATCACTTCATTTTTGGCCGATCTATCCCTTTAAAAAAAATTCTGGAGAAATTTTATGATTATTGTCCCCCCCCCCCCCGCTTGTAAGATAAAATTTATGGCCATGCTTTCCCTAGAATGGTTGTATTTCCATTGTTGAAAGGAGTGCAACTGTTCAGGGTTAATAAGTGTTAATGGGGGACCTCTGGATTGGGATATTATTCTGTAAATATACAGTATAACTTGTTATGTATAGTGACTTGCACAGAAACCCTAAAGAATTCACAGATTATTCAATGCACAGTAACAAAATGTACCTGATGAACTGACATGGGCTGGGATCTGTACATCTGGGCTTATCCCAAGAAAGTTGCATCGATATGCTTCCTCATAGTGAGGACTGTATGGAACTGCTCGCACACAGCCAACAGGAAGCAAAGCCTTCAAAATGATTAAACAATTTGGATGAAAATTCAATTAGAAGCAAGAATAAACACACTGCCAGTGTATACTTACTATATAATATAGGCCTAGGTATTTTTGCTGTTGACAGGTATGATAAATATGTGCATACGTATTTAGCTGACCTTTAATACATTAAAAGCTGACTGGATGAGGCCAGGATCTGCACTTCTCCATATGACTTGGTTTCCCATGAGAACATGCCATGCCAGTTGTCGAAAATCTGCAGCACCAAGGACCTGACAATCAATCAAATTTCGGTAAGTAATTTATGGTAAGTAAATATTTTTGAGGTAAGTAATGGAGAACACATTCACCTGTCTTAAATGTCTCAGTGATTTAAACTTTGGCCCAAGAAGGTCCTCTTGCGTCCCATCATCACAATGAAAATCTCTGGCCAGCATACTATCCGATTGGCTGGGTTGAGGATTAGATCCGCCCCCTTCAGCACCATCCCAGCCAGTCATCTCTTCTTCTTGTTCTGTGAGAGAATTATACAAAAAAATCACTGTGAACTTTTCAATTTTACGGATTATATTACTTTTATTCTGTTTTATAAATATTAAATTAAAGTGATTACTAAAGAGTTTTTCAGACTTATTTCTACATGTTTCTCATGTTATACAAAGTGGAAGATACAATGTTTTTACATTTTCCACTTTAAACAAACATGTTTTTTAGGGTTTTCATAATAATACTTAAAAAACCTGTTGCCGTGTTTTATATAATGTTACCAGTTTGTCTTTCAATGAGAACCAGTGTGTCTTCTGTGGGTGCTCCTTCCAAAAGTTTTTCAGTTAACCGGCTGCCACAAGCTTTCAGTAACCTACAACACGCAGACAATTAACAAGTAAATTAAAAGCAAGCAGGAAATACAAAACAGATACACAGTATATGTTTGTTTATTAGTGTTTTTTGCTATTATTTTTACTAATATTTAATGTTAGGGATTTGAATAAACAAGTAACCCCAAACAATCCTTAAAAAAAGGCAAAAAGTTAAACCCGTGGTTCAACATTATGGCACAACAAAGATTTTTAAATCAGTAATAAAATCTAACAATAAATTGTGCTTTTTATTTTTAGACTGGTGTATGCGCTTGCTCCATTGGTTCCTTTAACAGTAAGGTGAAACATTACCACATCATGTCTCAGTTATCACCTGTTCAGATTTAAGTAACCTGTGTATGTAGTGTTTTCACCGATCTCAAATTGTACTCTACCAGCAAATTTGTATAAAGTGTGTCTTTGTCCAAATTCTTATATGAACTCAATGGATACACATCCACAGTGTTTTACGCACCAGCTGAATGAGGAGTGTAGACTGGCCCACAGGTTGGGATGCTGGGTTAGGGATGTGAGTGAGCGGGCCGCATTGCCGCTACGCTGATGGGGGAACACCGCAGGGGAAAATGCACTGTTCATACGCACCGCCCTTTGAGGACACACACACTGCTCGCTGTCAAACACCTGCAGTGAAAAATGTAATCAGTCATTTCAATTGGGTGTTGACAATAAACCACACCACTTGGATATGAAAAAACAAAAAGAGTGAGAATGAAAGCAAACAGTGCTGACAAAACTAGTTGCAATGCATCACACTCCCAGTTGTTTTTCTAGTACTCCTATAAATATCACTCAAAAAAACAGATTCAAGTACCTTGAGTGCTGTGCTTTGTAGACTGTGAATGGTTAGCCGCAGGTGGCGCAGCAGGAATGGCCAGGAGTTGATAAGGTAGATCCTGTCCATGGCCACCACAACAATGCTGTACCAGCGCTGAAAGCCCCGTGCAAGGCTGTCTTTAATGAAAAACGTATGGGAGAAAACAAATCCATGCTGTTCATCTCCAAAGAAGATGGGCCCCTCCCTACCAGGACAAACCTAAAGAGCAATACTCAAAAAAGTCAAAATCAGTGACATATATTTACACAAACTGAATGACGCAACCATACTCTATTTGTAAAAACAATATTTAAATGTTAGCTCTCATAAACATATGCACACACCTCACAGCTAAGGCTTCGCACACATGCCTGTCGCACCACGCTGAAGAGCTGCGGCTGGCGTGGGTGCTGATGGCTTATGTAGCGAATACCCGTCTCACCATCCACGCTCACAAACCCTGGGTGGGATGCAGGTAGTGAACGACAGCCCTGATGAGAAAAGTACAGATATTAAAAGTTGCATGAGAAAATGATAAAATAGAAAGAGTTTGGAGGAAAATTCAAATTGCAATCTTTTTCTGGCTTACCTCGCACATATCGGCTTTCTGTGTGGCAGAGCTGTTGGCTCTCATGGTGAGACCCTCGCCCTCCCTGTCCATCTCTCGGTCCCGGTCGCAAGGAATGGCTGATCCAGCCTGCGAGGGAGACGGGGAGGGAGGGTGAACGGCCTCTGTACAAAACAGTGTCCGTGGCCCATGGAGTTCACAAAAGTGGCAAAGGGCAACTAAAGCGTTCATCTGGAGAAACATCAAACCTTTATATTTATGTTTAGATAACCATAAACAATGCAACACAATACAACAATACAATCAGATTTTCAACAATATAAAAATACATATATTAATTTATGAGAGAGAGAGAGAGAGAGAGAGAGAGAGAGAGAGAGAGAGAGAGATCAAATAGTAATAAGAGTTGACTGAAAATAAATACAATCTCTCAATACAGTACAAAAAAACAAAACATCCTTACCTTTGCTAACAATTTGGTAGAGCTGTAGTACCGACTGCTACGCCAGTACACTAGAACAAAACACTGCAACGGAAAGCATTGGCAGCAACTTATCTGTAAATGTTTTAGATGTTACTTACAATACAATAGTTTCTTATTACGCCTCACGGTCAACATAATGGTACGCCATCCTCAACGACGTACGACTTTCCAAAATCGTACAGAAACACGATCCTTATGATTAGTTTTATTGTGTTTACATCGTTAAGTCCATCCTTGCTTAGTCTTGTGTGTCATGTGACGGTGGATGTCACGCGCTTGGAGCATAACATCGTGTACGTGACTCACAGCTGGTCTTGTCTCTCACGATGAATGGACATTGTCGACATCTATACACTCCAGTTAAAACCATGTTATATACATTTTTATTGTTGTAGTCATATGTCAACGCCAAGTATATGTTTGGTATCTGAAGAGCGACAGATCACGCTCAGTGTTTTAAATGCGACTCTCTCGAAAACAACATTTCCCATAAGCAACCGCGCGGCGAAACCGGAAGTTACGTTTGTGACCATTACGTAAGGGCTCTGGTTGCTAGCAGCTCAGTAAGTACACTTGTAAATAACGATTTTATAAATGATACAGCTAACTTTAAATATTTAAAATGTAGAGAGTATGTTTAGAAACATAAGAGTTAAGTAAGTTGCGATATACGTTGTGTCACGCGTGTCTAATCAAGCAGAGAATGATTAATATATGAGTCATTTGTAGAATGTGATGTCATCATGTAGTTGCATTTCATTTCAACTTCTAACCTAAGTTAGTTGCATTGTTGTGTGTCTGAAGGTAGGCTAGTTCATCATCTCTGATATTATATAACTAGATATTTGGGTGTATGAAATCTCTTTTTTACTCCGTATCGTCCTGACATATGTGTCTTTAAAATATAATTGACTGTAACTGGAACTTGTCTGTTTTAATGAATCTTAAGGTGAAGCTGTCAAATATGGAGTTCAATGAGGAGAAGAATACAGAGCAAAACATTACAGAGGATTCTAATAGACAAATACACAGCGGTAAGTCTACTGTTCAAAGTAATGTCGGAGTAATGATTATTAAAAAATAGACGTATAAAATCGGGTGTGGTATGTTTAATCATTTACAGCGACTGCCAGTTGTAGGTTTGCTCTACAAATTTTCCCCTGACACTACTATAGAAAGAATTACAACTCACTCATTTGTCTAACTTGGTCATAATCTTGTGTGTTAAAGCCCCGTTTGTAAAATGTAGAAGCTATAGTTTATTTCTTTTGTTCACTATGCAAATGACCTGAAGAGGGCAGTGAAAAGCCTTTCAAAAGCAGGTGTGTTTGACTTCATGTGACGCAGCGCAGACCGTATGGCTTATGACGTCGAAGTACCGCGAGAGCGATTGGAACGCACAGATTTCGGGTCGCTCTCGCGGTACTTCGATGCAGTAAGTTTATTATGCACACGTATATTAATCAGCCGGTTTACTGTACGAGCAGGAAGCACTGTACAGGCTCTTACTTTAATAAAGATCTTCATCTCAGCAACACTAATCTTACCAGTACTTACGGGAAAAAAGCCGTTACTGTACTGTTTTCAGTTAAAAACTCTTCATCCTAAAGTATTCAAAAGTGACAGCTGTGCTCTATTGTGGCCCCTTATTGTTGTAAGGCATACCTTTCTTTCACGTAGATGTAAGGGTTAAAGGTATGTTTGTTTATTACGTCAAACCAGTGTTAAAGCGTAGGTGGTGGGTGGGGTTGAAGACATGGATTTAAATCCATATATGCCCTACAAGTTAAGTTTACTTTTCACTCCTTGCATCTTTACATACCATCAATAAAAGAAACAAAAGATGCTTCTCTTTTAACCCCTATTGCCTTTTTACGAGGGACTTCATTTTTAAATCATTATAGATTAATCCTACCTTGTGTATGCAGTCTGTATATGAATATATTGCTGAATGTTCTGGTTGCTTTGTGACAGGCCTACGTTATGACTTTACTTTTGTTTCCCTTGCCTTTAGATGAGACAAAACAAGAAACAAGCAAAGACACTATTTGCCGGCACTTCCTCTTGGGCAGATGTCATTTTGGAGACAGATGTCGGCTGTCTCACAGGTTTTTAATTTCTCTTTTGATAGCAGTGTATTCATTGAAGCAAATAATGCATGGCTCTTTTTTGTAGAAAATGATGTCAAATAAACATATATTTTTATGTTACTTTAACTTAACAATTTAAGTGAAACAACTTCAACTTGTTTTTATGTTATGCCAATTTATAACAAGTCAAAGCTTAAAATAGTAGGTTGAATGGACTTGCCATACCCAAGTTAGTTGTTTTAACTTCACGCTGCATTTTTTTTACAGTACTCAAACCACACAGTCAGAGGACGATGACAAAATGGTTACAGAAACGCAGGTTAACGGCCAGAAAAATAGGACAAAGATTCATACGGATAAGAAAGAAAAGCACCATATGAGTAGAGATAGAGAAGGTGTGTTACTACAGGTGATTTAATAATGAAATTTCAGTAGACAAAAAGTGAAAACACTTTAACCTTTAAAATGTACAGAAGCTTATAATTACAAATGGTTGCTCTTTATGCCTCAGAGCGAATGAAGAAGCCACGCATGCGTACTGCAGATGATGTCATCTCTAGAATTATATGGGACCCCTCAGCTGACCCAGCTGATTTTATGGTTGGTCATCTGGATCGTTTTCTTGGGGTGCTGGAACGCCCATTCTCTGACTTCTCATGGGATACTCAGGTGTGTTACACGTTCATATAATACATTATCCTAAATCAAGTTCATCAATTAAGGCCAGTTGTCAAAAGTCTAAATGATCAAAGCCATAAGCATGTTTAAACTTTTATAATTTAATGTATTGTTAGCGCCATTCTTTACCAGTTGAGTTACAGGGCACTAAAGACATTAAATTGTTTTCGAAAGGTATGTGACTGTGACTTCTCTGAGGAACTGGCTCTCCCACGTCATAGAATCCAATATTTTAGCTACAAAGGCCAGCGTGTGTGGGACAGAGATAGTCGTACTGACAGGGTATTCGGCTCCACAGGGCAAACTATCGTGCCTCCTTTTGCTAGTGAAAACCAACAAGGTAAGAGTCTTACATTGGTTGGGGTCTTTTCCGCCAATGTCGTGTTTACTAGTCTTTGTCAGAAAGCTGGTATTGTACATGCATGAATTTGTTAAATTTATTGGAATGGTTCAATCTTTAGAAACAGCTGACCCTGGGCAACACGAAGAGACTACAAACGCAGCAGATGTTTCAAATGATCTAGAGGAAACAACTTCTGATTTTTCTAAAGAACAGGATGATGCATCTGCAACAAACAAACAAGAGCTGGGTGATGACGGAAATGCTGATGATGAAGTCAGTGGAGACAGTGCACGTTTGGAAAATGAAGACAAAAAGATGGAAGTTGCTGAAGATTCTTTGACTCATCTGGCAGAGGAGCTATCCATCACTCAGCAGGAAAACCCTAAAATAGAGGAAGAATGGAAAGACAGCTGGGATGGAGAGGGAGATATGGTTGCAGAGTCGGTATCATCTATACCACAAGAGCCGAGATCAGCCCGTCAACCACGTAGACCCACCCACTTTATCTGCTTTCGCGTTGACTCTCCCGCTGCTCTCCAGGCCTTCCATCGCGTTCAGAGGAAAGTTCTCTCTCACGTTCCCCAGTCATTGCCGATATGGGTCGACCCTGCAACCTTGCACGTTACCCTTTCCTTGCTTGTTCTCAAGAGCCCTGAGGAGGTCAGTGCTGCCTCTGAACTCCTCCGTACCACAGTCAGAAACTCTCACAAAGCGCCTATTTCTGTGTCTTTTACCCCAAAACTTAAGCATTTTAATGGGACTGTTCTACACATAACCCCTCAGCCCATCCCTGATATCCAGAGCCTGAATTCCCCTTTGCAGGAGGTATTCAGGGAGAAGGGCTGGCTTCATCGTCATTCACGAAGCCCCTCGTACCATCTTACCTTGGCCAAACCACAGGAGAAAATGACAGAGAAGATGTTTGAAGGAATAGGGTCTGTAAAACTGGCCAAAGATGTGAACTTTGGCAAGCTTGAAGTAAATAAACTGTATCTTTGTGTGAACGGTCAGCCTAAGACTGAAAGCGGTTTCTACCAAGCTGTATGTGTTGTGCAGCTGCCAAATGTGTAAACGTTCTTGTTTTTGTATAATTAAAACTCAGGGAAGTTTATTTAACAAAGTTTTAAAGGACCATTATAATATAAATATGCGTATTTATAGCCGTCCTCGGTAGTATCACTTCATCACCTCAGCTGGTACCTATCACAGTTAAGGAGGAGGGAGTACTCTGGGCTCATGCCAAATTCTGAGTTGTAGTGAACATGGCAAAGCTTAGCCTTTTATATATTCATATTTTCAAAGTCAATATATTAGCTTTTTAAGTTTTTAAAACCGATGTTTATAACCATTTCAGTAAGAAGTAGTAGGGACTGGTCCTTCAGTAACATTTGACTCTATCTTTATATTTAGTAATTTAGTAGTAACTAAACAACTTAGATGTAAAAGCCGCTGAACACGACCTCTGTCAAAAATTTGATAATGATACTGACTGAATGCTCTTGGCACTTATTATACCTTCATCAAACACTTTCACTTCAAATACGCTTAATTCAGGCCATTCAAATACCATTTTTTTGGCATAATCTGTGTTTAAAGCCACAGCGATTTTTCAGCAAAGTGCTCAGAGGTGTCATAGGATGAAAGATGTTGCGCGGACGTTAAGTTGCAAGAGTTTTTACTCTGTTAAAAGAGGTTTACCAAATATATTAGGATAATGACTGATTTTTTTTAACCTTTTAACTGTATTCATAAAAAGAATAGTGAAGTGGAGATGTACTTAGAGCGTTTTGCCTCAAAAGACACCAATGAAATGACTAAAGTCAGATGTGTAAAAATTAAGGTAATTTAATTACTCCCTAATAATTTTTTTCATTGCTATTGAAGTGAAATTACTGAACCTGATAAACACAAGGGCCTGATTAAAAAATGCTCATTTACAAGAAAACATGTCAGACGGACTTAAATGGTTTTGCTTTAACTGTAATCTTATATTTAATAATTTATTACTAAATATGGTTTAATAATAAATGGTTAATGGTTTATAAAAGTGCCATTTAGGTGCTTTATTGAATGCTCAGGTAATATCACTTGACATCTTGCACACCTGAATACAATTCAGATGAATTTTAGAACTATAGTACAATGTGCGCTTTCAATTTTATTCAATTTACATCTCTATACAAATAAAAAAATATTTTTCCTTGAGGTTTGTGTAATGCATCTGCTTTTTTAATTGCTCAGATAAATACATACAGCACCCACTTTTTAAGTCTGTTCTTAAATTTCAAGGCATGTATTTTTATATCACACATTGAATTGGATGTGAGGGTGATGGTGTAATTTTTGTTGAAAGTGGACTGCATATAAATAAGTAAAACCGCATGTATTTCAACTGTTTTTATAGCACAAGGATTAAATTATTCATGATCCAACAGCTCTTAACAGCCACACATTTAGTCCCTTGAATGTCCCGAGACCTATTATTTCAAAACAAAGAGTGTGTCAAACTAAATGAAGCATTTTATGAATTATTTTACTTGCTTTCTATGAGTGCTTTGCTTTATTGCGCGATACAGTACAGCAGCACTCCTTGTGATATCACTGGGGAAGTCTCGCATATGTCATATAATTTTCTCTTTCCTCTTGGATGCATGCATACTCTGCAAGTGTATGAGTGGTGGTGTGCTCTCTCCATCCCTCCTCCTGTGCTTCTCTATCTAGCACCCTTCCCCCATCCTCTCTCGCTTTTTCTTTCAGTGACACAGAAAAACCAACACTACCCTCCCTCTCTCATGCATTCATACCCCCCCCCCCACCCACCCATATTCCCCATACACACAAATACCCATCTCTCCATCCCTCGCTAGTGCTGTTGTTTTCATTGTATTTTAAATCCCTCTAACTCGGTCAAACCTTTATGGAAGCATTTCTTTGTTGCTTAGCATTTGCTTTATGTGGTAAATAAGCTAAATAAGCATAATATTTTCTTGAGGATTTATGTTAAACTGAACACATTATATGTGCAAATCCTTGCATTTTTACTCTCTTCTGTTAACAAAAGACTTCTTTTTATAATATATGTGTTCCTCGCAGTCAAATATATCATGTATTTCAATCTTTAGCATAACGAGTGCATATTATGCTGTGTATGAATACAGTACATGTGTAAATCCCTTCCATCGCTTTCACAAACAGACAGAAAAAAAGCGTGTGTGTGTGCGTGAGTGAGAGAGAGAGAAAGAAAGAAAGAGAGAGCGAGAGAGACAGTGAACCACAGCCAACTTCAGTCCTGATCAACGGGACCCTCAGGACCACACCAATCTTAATTTGACATCCATTCACTTTTATTAGACTGTTTAAAATAAAATAAATAAAAATAAATCGACATTTTAACAGAAAAATAAAGACAATGCATACTTAACCGTAGTTAAACATTTTAAAGGACATACCGCGCTTACTGGATTTTATTTGCTCTGGATGTTAAGGATTCCCCACTTCTGCCGACTGAACATTTATGTCGCGTGGACGCGACACCGACGACAGCATAGCGGTGGATTTCTTGATGTGAATTTTGAAAGAAGTTTGTCGTTTCAATGAATCTTTCAGTCTATACAAAACACCCGTCACGATGAATGAAGTTCTCATCGGATTTCACATCTACTAGGTGCGATTTAAACAGAGAAACTGACGGACAAAGAGTCATCTATCACCTGAACCATCCCTCGAGGATTCTCCTCTCTCGCTCGCTTTCTCTCTCCGAAGACCTGTTTCTCATCCATCCACAAGTACATACTTCACCCACAAGACTTTACTTTGCCTTTGACATTCAACTTTTTAAAATAATTTTGCCTTTCGTATAGCACGTAGCAAATGTGATCCCTCAGGATGCACCGCGTTTTATGGCTCGACGGACACAGTAAAAGCCTGTAATTGAAAACAAAAGCACACGCGAGCGTGAGAGACCTGGAAGCACCACACATAAAGCTGCAAAGTAAGGTGGGCTGAATTTATGATCTAACGTACAGTTTATAGCCTCCTGTCCCAGATAGCACACGTACGTCTCAGATACGTATCTGCGAGGTAATCACTCAGATTTCCATTCCGTCTGGAAAACGTATTATAAAGGTCGTTTGCCCATATGAATTACGTATCTGAGACGTACGAGCCCAGCCGTTTTGAAGACGCTTTTAAGATCTTTTCAAGACGCTTGATATTTAGAATGATGTTAGCAGATGTTTCTAAGATATTTCCAAGATGTTTCTTAGATCTTTAAAAGATCTTTATAAGAGCTTTAATCGAGCTCTTTCTAAGATGTTTCTGAGAGCTTTAAAAGACGATTAAAGATCATTAAAAATAAATTGCTCTAAACTACATCTTCTACACAGTTATACACACATATTATTACAATATATCATTAACAACAATTAAAACAGTATTTTCAATAAAACAGGCAGTTGATTGCGTAAAATTTATTTAAATTAGACAAAAGAAAAACATTCATAACATGCATATTTACACGAGTGTATGCAAAAAAAGCAACGTTTTTCTATAACATACAAAGAAACACAATATCTTTAAATTAATCAAATGCTTCCTCGGGCAAAGAACATCTTGGAAGGAATTTCCGCGTCTCCTTCAGTGGTAGACGGACGGATTCTTCTTCTGCAGCAGCTGCATTCTAAAAGAAACCATTACAAAAAATAAGGAAAAATTAATTTTACAAACTATGTCATATGTTTTCTTTGTTTCCTCAATATAACTCTGATTAGAATGTCAAACAAAGATAAAATCATCCGTATTAATCGTCAGTATCGTGTATATTATTAATATGAACGTCTTTGCGTTACATTCGTGCTTCACCATGCACTTATATCGACGTCGCAATGCAAAAGAAGAAGGGCAAGAAAGAAACCTGTCCTGGTCTGGCGATTTAAGGGAACATCTGTTTAAGGTATGTAGTAATAATACATTTTAATAATGCTGAGTGTGGGATCAGTTAACTAGAAATTTCGTTGATAATAAGCAATGTATGTACAGTAACTAACTAGTTCACGTTAGATATTTTATGCACGTGTCTGTGGTTATTTTAGGTTGTTGATAGTTAATTTCACTGATAGTTTGAGCCCGTGTAAATTTCTTAAAAAGCTGTAATTATTATTTTATTTAACATTATTATGTTTGCTGTCAAGACTGATATTTATTTATATATATTTATTGACGTTGATATGTAAACTTAACCTACTCAGTTGTACTTGACTAATGCAATAATGAAAGGTCCACCTGTTTAAGTAAATTGTGAAACATTTGGACATAACATACACACATTGTTTCCGCCTGCATCAATTTAGTTGTATAGCTGCATTGCTGGTTAACACCTCTGGGCAGATTCTCCATGTTCTTCTTTTATGTGTAGCTGCTCACCTTAAACAGATACAGTACATTAAAGTAATGTTTAAAACAAATTAAGCCCTATAATATTGTTTATGTTTACAATAATTGGTAAAAAGTTTGATGGATAAAATGGTTCTTACCATTCTCTATATAAGCCCCTCTGTTAACTTTTGTTCAAGCCTGTCTAGATCTTTTATCAGTCTAGAAAGATGTTGGAGAAAAGACATCATCCTCTTCTATAATCTCCATCTGTAATTGGACTAACTGGACCAGTGAATGCAGGTGACTCCAAGATTGTCTCGTTTACAGCTGCAATATCAAAAAATAATTGAATTGAGGCTTTTTATATACATTTAGTATTTTTTATTAAAATTCATAATGAGCATATGTATACATTGATTTAAAACAGTACTCAAGACTGTAGATTTACTGTGAGGTTTTGAATGTTGGACAGATTATCAGACCTGCATCTGCCTCAGACATGTTGATGTTTAGCTAATGACGATTTTAAATACATTTATTTTTATTTTTTTTAGGCAACTTACTCTCCATTCGACCTTGCAGGTCACACCATGGTCTCAAGAGGGAAAATGAGTGCTCTATGGATTGAACAGAAAAGGTAGTATTAAACAGTGTTATATATTTAAATGCCATGAACAATGCGTTTATGTTTTCTTCCTAATTATGTCAACAAATGCTCTTTTACCTTGCATGGTACTTTAGGAGAATCAAAACTCCAACCATCTGTATGAGGGTCTGGATGGATAAAGGATGCCCACTGGAGCTGGAAATGATGGATCAGGTCATTTTCATTTGTCACATTTACAAAGAAGCACACTCTAAGGATTGCGTTACCCTGTCTGTGGCAAATACACTAGACAGAAGTATTGGGAGGCCTCATTCTAATAAACATGTTTATTTATTCCAGTGTTTCCAATCAAAACAAATATAAATGCTATACCATATAATACCACTACAAAGAGTTTTGTTTTTTCATTTTTGTTGCAACAGTTTTGTAAGTGCCTTTTTCTGTTCCGAAATGACTACAGCTTCTTGTACAAGTCATTGATAGGTTTAGGTGATGAGTTTTGGGCTAAAAACCTTAAAGTTAAGTTAAGGTCTGGGCTTTATTCAGACCAGTCAAAGTTCTTCCACACCAGACTGAATCACTCATTTTCTGTTTGAACCTTACTTTGTTTGTAGGGTCATTCTTAAGTTGGTATTGAAAAGGGCCCTGCCAAAACCCTTTGCTATAAATTTAGCATCAAACGGTTTTTCTAGAATATCATATGCTGTAGCATTAAGATTTGTGCTCATGGAAATAAGTAAAGTATTTAAACCTGTTCATTAGAAGGAGGCGTCGCAATAGTTATGTCTATATAGTTTATGTTTAACAAGCCAAAATAACCAGGGCTGCTTCTTTTTAAGAACTTTTGGGTATTTTTAAATCAGACAGAGGAATAACAGTCCTTAAATGTGTAATGTACTGCCATAATTTTGATCAAAACGTGAGGTCAGATTCTTGTTAACCTACTGTGTTCTTTCTTGATGGTTAGCCGAGTGTCCCAGGACAGAAAACCTGTTTCGTATGGATCAGAGTCAGACATTAACATCTAATATGTAATATCTAGTGATATGTTTTCTTAGATAATGCTGTGAACAAATGCTCTTTTACCTTGAATATTAGGTGGATCCACACTTGAACCATCTGTATGATGATCTGCACCCACTGGATCTGTAAATGGTGGAGCAGGTAAGTTTCACAAGTAAACAAACTCAAATCCTATTCAGACCATTCATGATTCCAGCAATAACCAAGTTTTCTTCTCACAATAAGACTGCATTTACATTGCAAATCTTAATGCACAGATCAGATTTTTTTTACTATATTCATTTTTTTTCCTGCTCTTTTTATATTTACATAAGACACGATTCATATCTGATAACTGTTACAATAATTGCCAAAACTACAGTTTATATTAGTGTCATGATTTGCACTTGAGTTTTGTATCGACAGGGCCACTGCCAATTTAGGCATGTTTTAATTATGACACTTAAACAATTGTATATGTACATCGATAAAAGTTTTTGCAATCATGGAAACATAAGTGAATTGCAGACAGCATTCTTGTTTTACGAATGTAAAATGGCTGGAGTAGTGATGTCACTAGCTAGATTAATTTTCATTTGACCTCCCCCACAGAAAGACACAGCACATCATTATATCGTTGGCTCCGCCCACTGGTGTTCAGTCTAAAGTAGTAGTTGTTGACAATCATAAAGTTGTAAAAACAGTAAGATTGTGATGTCAGACAAACATTGTGCTGTTGCTGGCTGTGGGAAATTAGTGTCTTTGTGAGGGTCGCAAATAATTTGAAAATATTTATGTTTCAAAATATTGCCCCCCTACCATGAACTAAACTGGACTGTCGCAGAGACCAAGTGTAGTAAGGTACGGAGCGCTCACACTAGTCACACCAAACTTTGGAGGTAAAACATACTTTGGTATGATACAGTATGCATAGTGTGAGTACCCCATAATTTTACTGTAAACCATGCCGCTCTTTAGAGCTTACTTCTATGTATATTTAAAACATTCTTCATTCTCTTGTGATTATTTTTGCAGGTTTCTGAATTGATGTCAGATGCAAAGCAGAAGTTTATTTTCTTCCAGTTTGGCTTCATTGTGGAAAAATGCTGGAAACTAAAATGCAGGTGACATTCTTTTGTTTATTGAAGCTATGACAAATAATTTGTCTGTTTAGTTAATGTTTTATACAATGTAACTGTTCCTAAACATTGTTCCTCGAGGTCCTCTGCTATTCACATTTTGTATGTCTTCCTTATTTAACACACATTATTCAAATCATCAGCTCATTAGTAGAGATCTTCATGAACTGAACTGAGGCTGTGTCCAAATGTTCACACTTGTTGTCTTTGCACTAGACTACTATGACGTTTTTTTGTATTTGGCCTAAGTATTTTAGTGGGCGTGAAGATCCCAAGCGTGCATGTAGAATTAACATTCGATGGGACACACTTAGCATGCGTAAAAATTTAAATCCAGATAGTGCCAGCAATTTGCACCAAAACGTATTTGTGTTTTATTAACTACTTTAAATTTATATTTACCATTTTTAAGTTTTTCTGTAAATAAAATGAACACTCTGAAATGAACATTTGCTTATATCAAACTTTTAGATGCAGAATTCTTTGCTCCTGTAAAAAAGCTCTTGGTTTTGAGTATGTAGCTTTATTAAAGTGTATTATTTATTCAGTAGTCCCTAAATAAACGACACAATGTTGCAGTTGCAGATGTTTCACAAAATACATAACAATAATGCAGAAATGTAGAAATGTTAACATACAATTAAAAGTCTCATGCTTTACATCCAGAACATGATGCACGATGGGATGCACAAAGTGATATTTGGACGCAGCCTCAGTCTGTCAGATCAAAGAGACATACAGAATTCATAGAGCAGTGGGACTCCATGAACAGAGTTGAGAACCACTGGTGTAACTCATTATGCTTACCTGACTCATGCAGAATTCTGGCCTGGTGTTTGGTCCACCCTTTCTCTGGCTTGTGTCTCCGTCTCCATCATCATTATACTCTTGTCAGTGTTATAGTATTGTCGTCTGCGTACCAGGACTTTGTTTCTCAGCTGTCCCTTCTCCTTCAAGCTACATTTTTGTCAAGCTGCAACAAGTTGGAATACATAATTATTAACGTTTAAGGATTTTGATGTATGAAATATGTAACAAAAGCAAAAAATGTACAGACATTCTATTAAGAAATTACCTTTTTGTTGTTTGTTTACTGACCTTTCAACCATATTGCATTTAAAATTGATCATCATACCTTTGGTCTACTGTTAACAGACTACTGTAGAAAACTTTGAATAAAGTAAAAAAAAAAAAGAGAAAAAATTATAAATGCTGAATGTGTCTCATCTTAAATACATTGTTGTTGTTTTTTTCATTGAATTTGGATGTTTTGATGATTTAAGGAAAATTTACGTAGCATATATATTGATGTTTTAATTCAGAGTTTGTTAATGACACTTAATCATTAACAAACATTTAAAAAGGTTTATTACAATACTAATTGATAATATTAAATTAATGTAATAATCTTGTTTTGTTACACCCTAAATCACTGAGCGCACAAACGCTACCCCAGTTACAAGCATGGATGGTTGACTTCATGCAGACATGCGCAGACATCGAAGTACCGCGAGAGTGATTCAAAAGCCCACGAAACAGTGTAATCACGCGGTACTGTGACGTCATACTGGTTAACGCAAAGCCACGTGAAGCGCCCGGACACAAGGGCTGCACTAATCTTTGGGCTGGAGTAGCCTGTGGCTTACGTGTCTCGTCGCAGAACGATTTATTTCTCTTTTTCACCTCGATCTTTGGCCTCTTGTGATTTAACAAAACCAACATGTGAAGTTACAACGCTGACGAAGGAGTTTAATCAGTAACGTTAGAGGTAAGTAACCAACTTTATGTTATGCATGTAACGTTAGTGGATCTACAGATTGATTGTCGTATATGATCATTATTTTTTTGGTTTGTTTGTTTGTTTGTAACGTTTATCAATGCAAGCCAAAATCGAGCTGCAAATCCTAAAGGCAAGGCACGTTGAACATGTAACGTTAACCGCTTTTCTCAGCGGTTGTGGGGTAAACATTAGCTAAGTTAGCCTAGACCAGCCCCTGTTTAACTTAAAGTTACTTGAGTTATAAAATGTATCAATCTTTCCGCCCGACTTGCTTGGAGTAAGTTAACGTTATGTAAACGACCTGTAATCACAAGAAGCCTTAAAGTTTTATAGCGAAGTGGTTTGATAATTGAGTTAATATTTTATCAGTTGTATTAGCTATAAAGTTATTTATATCTGTGAATTAATTCGTATTTTTATCAGTTTCTAACAACACATACATGACAAAAGGCTGACGTAACGTTAATAACGTTAAGTTACTTACCAACACGAACAAACTGACAGACAAATTAACTTAAAGCCAACAATTACAAAAAAAAAACATATTATAAATGAAAATAAACGTTATGTTTACGAATTATATTATTTACATGCTAATAATGATGTTAAATGCGAAGAAAATGTTGAAGTGTGCCTGAGGAAATAACGGTAAAATGATGAAAATGGCGCTCACATGACGCAGGAACGGCCCCGCGACCACCGTCTATGCTCGCGACCAGCTCGCGCTTGCGCGACAGAAGGGTCAACTTCCCGCTCCAACCCGCAACCCGAACGCAGGGACAATAACAAATAACCAAAGTTTAATAATATTGCTGGGTTTTTTATAATGCTTAATAAATGATACGTGTAAATTTACACACATTTATTACGTCACTGACATTGTTTTTTATTGCGTTTATTTCTTTTATATTGATTGAAAATTAAAACCTTATTTAATTTACCTAAAATTTGTTTGTGTTTAACACTGATTTATGTTTTTTTCTGTTTAATATTAGTGTGTCCTGGTAAACGTGTGCTTGGAAACATGCAGATTACAGTATTTACAGAGCCGACCTTGAGGCTATTTTTTTTGCATGACATCCACTGATGGATAATCTGTTTACCTAAAAACAGGTAATGTATAAACATTGCAAATATGAATTCACAATTATATAACTTCACAAATATTAAATATTATTTACAATTATTATTAATGATGTACATATTAAATGACATGTTCAGTTGTTATGTTAAGTTATTTGAAGGATATGCATGGTAGATCAATTAGATTATCTTTCTCACTAGCTATAAGCAGCATGCTATATAAATGTTCCACTTAAAGGTTTAGCGGAGGATTTTCTCGAATTTTAGAAAAGAAACGCCGTCTCCGCTTTTTTTTGCGCAACACTCCAGATTGACAACAAGGAGGACCAATAGTCTTGATGATCCACCCGGAAAACCTAAATTCTCTGCAATACCTTTAATGTTTAATGCTCTTTTACCTTGATTGTTAGGGTGGTGTTCATACAAAGCAACTTATTGTTCATCTGCTTGAGAGAAAGTTACTGCTGGGGCTCTCCTGCTAAGGTTGTCTTAATTCTAAAAAGAAATTAAGTCATTTAGGCTTAGGTCATAGCAAGTTTTGAATGAATGACTTTACAATCTGTTTTAATAATGTTTATTTACAATGTATTTTATTCCACTTACCTGAATCGTGCAGAGGCTTGATGTTTAGTCCACCGGTTGTCTTCTCCAACCTCTGAGTAAAGCCACCACGAGTGGTCGTGTTAACCAATTTTTTTATCTTAGTGCACATTGTGTCTACATAGTCTAAACGCTTAATAAACTGATAACGTGTAAGGTCATTTAAATGCATAAAACGGTTTTCTTTTATAGGGTAAAGCCCATAAATGGCAAAAACTGATTGGCGCAGGTAGTTTTTTGCTCTTAACCCAGATTTTAGCGTCTTTTTGCCGTTTCGTATGTGCGTATGTCTCCACATGTGATAGATAAACTTCACAAATAAAAGTAAATTAAAACGCTTGAAACATGTTAATGTCATAAGCTGATTTTTATAATATCAGCTGTGAAAGTGCAGGCAAAAATCTTCCTTCACATGTAGATAAGGTAATGAATTATTTGGTCACTGTTTCTGTCACTGGTGCAAAATAACTGCCCTAAAGAACATGAAGAATAGCCAAAACTGTGGTATTGCGCTAGCCCTAAAAATTTGAGAATCTTGATGTTTCTAACACTTGGTACAACCGCTTAGTAGGCATGGGCCGGTATAAGATTCTGGCGGTATGATTACCTTTAGCAAAAATACCACGGTTTTACAGTTTTGCTGTATTGCCATTGCTACACTAAAATTTGTTATTTTTAAATGCCAGGTAAAAATAAAGCCTTTAAATTATATTATATATAATATTTTCAAAATGTATATAACATGTAAACATCAAATCAATCACATGACTTAATGATTTAATGAATTTTGTATAAATACAGTTCATACCTTGGAGACGGTATCACAGACCATTTTAGTGGTTTTGTAACCTTGACTGTTTAAAACCTCGGTATACCTTAAAACCGGTAACCTACCGCATAGTACAGTGTTTCCCATACATTTATTTATTTGTGGTGGCCCACCACAGAATCAACACTGGCCCCCACAAATAGAATTTTCATGATTCCCATTTACATTTTTATTTCACTATTTAAAACAGCTTAATTCCGCTTAAAATATAATTTGATATATAATACAGATCAAATACAAATACAGATCAAAGAGTAGAAGTGAAACATATTTCAGGTGCCAACACTAGATCAAACGCAAACACGACATGATGGTGTCACATATATGCTAATTAGCAGGTGACGTCATCACCACCACAGTCTCTCAAAATCCTGTGGGAAACACTGCAGTATCTATTATTTAGGTGGTTGACAGGTCTGTTTGCATGTTATTGTATTGGTAATAATTTATTGTTTATAGTCCAATATTGATTGTGAGAATTATTTCAATTTCCTTAAAAATGTTCTAACATCTTTTTCCTTTCTTTTCTTAATGCAGCACTTCAGGAGAAACCTGCCTGTGATCTGCTAAGATGCACAGATTCAACTCTGGCCCATTGTCATCCCAACACCTTATCTGCCATCAGTTTCGTTTAGTGTCGATCTATTGCAAAAGTTCTTATAAACTTTAAATGAGACTTTGTGTTAAGCAGGGGTTTCCAAACTTTTAATTTCACAACATATTAAGCCCAGGATACACAGCAGGATTTTTGCAATCCAATAGACCTTATCACACTGTGTGACAAGAATTGTTTAAACTTTAGCAGTAGACTGTCGATGAAGACACCTATTGCATCTGAGGCTGCGACATCCGTCATCAGCATGCGCTAGTGGTAAACAAATACAGGTATGCAGGTCGTAGAAGCAAACACGTTGTTGATGTGCGTTGATCATGCTGAACTTCTTACACTGTCATAAAACTATCGTAGGTGTCTTTGGTCCCAGGACTGGGAAAAGAGGTCTTTAAACCTCTCACACTGTATGAGATAGGACCACCAATTAAGAGCCACGATCACAGAAATCTCCACGATTGTTTCACGATTGGTAATCTTTCATCTGGGACAGCCAAAAATCGTGCCGTGTATTATGGGCTTTAGACATGTGTAATCTTATAGTATATCAAAACCATTGCTAATAATTAATTGGACAAACCATCACTACAATGCAACACTCGCTATCTTACGGTGCGACCCACAAGTGGGTCTTCACCCACAGCTTAAAAACCCCGAGTATGAGTATGTTGTATTGTAATTAAAGTCACATCTTAGTGTTATGGAGCAGTTTGTCATTATATTCACAGTATTACATGGTTCTTTCAGCAGTTTCTACGTTACAATGCTCTTAAAGTGTCCTGATCAGCTTTGGGTCTTGTGAAGTAATGTAATGAGAATGTGATCAATAGCTTTGCAGTATTTTTGGTTAAACATTTTATTCAAATTTGGTAAACAATCTAGTCAATATAATTCATGCTGTGATGCTGGATTAAACCTGGTCAAATGATTGTGTATTGTGTTTTCAATTTTTTATGAGGTTTCTTCATCTATATATAAAAATTAAAGTTAAAAGTTTCAACCTTAGATATATAACTGTTGACAAACACACTTAATGTGAGTCACACCCAGTAATTATACTAAGCAGGAATTGCAGTAAGCATTAAAGCAGGGTCGCCTTAAGATAATCAGCTTGTTGGCAATTGTTTTATTTAATTAAATGTATAACTTTTTTCATTTCAGACTGATACAACAGTCAGAGGGGCAGTGGCTGTTGGCAATGATGTTCCTGTGTGTTTTGTATTTGTTAATATTTTGTAGTCAGAAAGAGTATGAGATCACCTTTTCTTGTGCATGGTGCTTTATCTAAGTGCCTTTTTAACGTTTTGGACTAAACGCAAAATGTCTATGGCTTTTTTGTTATACGTGATATGGGCTTTTATATTTAATTATATTTTTGCTTCAAAATTAATGCCAACCCTTAAAAACCCGTTAACTATATTTTTAAAACAATTAAACAAGACATTTATTTAAAAAATGAAATGAGTTGGAGGTCTTTGCTGATTCGTCTGCGTTTGATCGGATTCAAGACCACACGGAGATGCACTGCAGGCAGGTAGGATTTAGAATTTTTTTAAGATCTTAAATACGTCTTGTAGAGATATGGAAGACGTATTATTTAAAGACGATCGTCAGCAGATGTAAAGATCTTTACAAGACGTATCTGAGACGTACGTGTGCTATCTGGGGTACGGTTCATTTGCCGTGTCAGTGGTCTGCCAAATGTGTGAAAATTAACGAGAATAATGGAGACAAGGTTTATATTGTCCAAGACAATACGCTGTGAATGTTGTTAGACATGACTGACATAACCATTATAACTCAGAGATATCGATTGGTCCCTAAACTCAAGTGCACATCACTGTGGCTGACCATTTTTGAAGGGTTACCAGTGGTATAGCCTATATAATGAATCAGGATCAGTTCAATATATTGGATCAGGATCAGTTGTCTTTTTATAAATACCTTAATACTGTGTGTGAGCTCCTTTAGGAAAAACTAATGGAAGGGGCTCCCAGTCAACTGTATTGAACTCTTATTGACCACACTTTTTGTTGGGTCAGCCATTATGATGCTAACTGGTCTTTATGTAATTGTTCTGAGACATATCAACATACTTGATCCTGTTTTAAATGCCATTACAAAGACAGGCCACTATTTTTTTTAACAGTGCAGATGATGAGGTTTGGATAGCTGATAGCAAACCTAATCCTGTCACATCTGTGCTTTATAGTTACAGGGCAACCGTAAGTCTTTAAGTCTTTGAGAGCAGGCAGCTCATTAGTTAAATTGAGTATTATAATAGCACTTTTAAATATTCATGCTGTATGACTAACTACTTTTGTTGGAGCACTTCAGATTTATTACCTATTAACAATATCTCAGAGATTCTGGAGATTTGACAGAGATTGAGTCATTCAATTTTTTTTATATTTTTTTGTTTCAATATCATATTAATTGGTTTATTTTATTGGTTTTAACACAGTTTTAGATTACAACTGCAGGGTCAATTGTAGGGTGTTTTGTGTGTGTACCTAATTAAATCAGACAAAGTGAGTTAACAAGACTACACAGGGGTATTCTAAAGATATTACAAGAACCTGACACCATTTTTGTTGGATTATTACATCACTATTTGAAGATTCCGTTGAATGACATCATTAATAATGTTTTAAAAAAGTAGAATTTATGATGTCATAAACAATTACAGTGAGGCTACAGAAATCTTTACAATTCTGTATTTTTTCCTTGATCTCCAGACATATTTCTTTGCGTTATGCAATGTAAGCCATCCTTATAACAAGCTGACAGAGTGCATTATGTTCAGATGTCCTGTAGTATTCCTGTCGTGAGTCACGGTTCTTGCACTGTTTCAAATTAATTTGACATTACCATCATCTTATTGTCTTTACTAAATGCAGGCTTATAGTCTGCTCTGATAGTAAATGAAGAGCTCACAGATTATTGTGAACAAAAGCACACAAGACATTACTGTAGGCGTTTTAATAACAGTGGCTACATTTTGTGTGTGAAATATTCACTGTTACAACACAGGAGTGATCAGATAGTATATTCAGATTTAAGAATTATTTAAAATGTGTTTAGTTTTTATTTTACGTTTTGAAGGGTTTCTGTTAAGAAATGATGTCTGGTGGTCAACATTAAATGGGCAGCTCTGTGGTTCAGTGTCAGGGTGCATGTTTGGGCTACCCTGCCTGTTTGTATGCACAATGGCTAACAAGGAGCAGAAGGGGCAATACTGAATGTTTGGTACACAGTAGCAAATATCATTTTTGCATAATAATTTTTTAGGTAGTAGTGCATGCTTCCCTGTTAAAGGTTAAATTCCTGACCTGTGATTTCTTCTCTGTTATTTTGTAGTGAGTTATATTTTCCAGATTAGATAACCAGATTAAACGTGAGATGTCTCTAGCTCACAGTCATTGCTTTGGGGAGTGGTCCCTCTGCAGCAGGCTCACATATTTAAATGTATATAGTCGCATCATGAGATTGTAATGATGCATGTACAGCTTTTAGTAAGGTTATAATAACCAGTTTGTGATGTACAGTATATTCCCTACACAAAGTCATAATGATGATGGATACTGCTACATCATATAAGTCATAAAATTATTAGAATATATACAGGTACTGTAATAATGAGACAGCACAGATAAGGTCGTACTGGCATGTATAGACAGCACAGATGATGTCATACTGACATGTATAAAATCTGATGATGACATCATGACCTTAGAATGTGAAACCACCAGATGTAAATGCATTGTGATGATGTCATCATAATTTTGGAATGTAGTGTTCCATCATAAGCACATAATTTTAATCAAAATGCATTATGTTGCATGAGACCTACATGATTCTGGATTGCGCTTCTGCATGAAGTCATATTTATTTTTTAATGTGACCTCCCAAATAATGTTTTTTTTTCTATGTATAGACCTCTCGTGTGATCACACGGTATTTAGTATCATAGCCATTAGGAATGCACCGATAGGATTTGTTTGTACCGATGCCGATTTAAACAGACAACTTCTGGCCGATACCGATATTAAACACTTGTATACAATACTATACAGTTGGTCTATTAGCTAGTTTATTTCTGCATCAAATTATTTTTACTGAACATGGATTGGATCTAATTAACATTCAACTGACCAACATAATAAGAGAGGCACAAATTAAGCTAAAACAAATATAATAAGACAGCATGACAACCTTCAAAGGTGGTTTTTGCTATTCAGCATTTATCTGATAAACAACATTAACTAATTTTTTTACATATAATGGATTTCTTGATGCAGTTAATTAATAAACAATCGCTATCGGCCTTTCTCGTGCTATTGCCTATATGCCAATGGTTTCAAATTCATCAAAAATCGGCCGATAAATATTGGCGGCCGACACATCGGTGCATCACTAATAGCCATCTAAGAAACATTTCAATAAATTGATGATCTAATAACTTAAACCATGTTGTATTGTAAGTGTTACTTTTTGTAACGAAAGTATTTTTGTGTGTTATCCTGCAGCTGCTGTATACTACTGTACTACATGTCTGGCTCAACAAGCTTGTGTGTCTTTTTAACATGTTTTTTCAACCATTACAGACACTTTCAGGGGTTGGTGGTTGACAGCAGACATGGCTGCCATAGCAGTTGTCCCCAACTACACCCCATCAGTATGGGTACGGTTATGCCATGCCATTCCTCGCCTAGACCTGACCCTGCAGATCCGAGATAGTGTGTTCACGCCAGACAGCTGGGAGTATCAGCAGACTCTCACTTTCACTTATTCTCGCCTGACCTCTCCTTGTTTCTCAACCTCACAGACAATTTTCACCTGACAGCTGGTAGAGCACACTTGTCTCACCCTATATTTTCGCATCTCTGTGTAAACCCAAAATTATATCTCATATATATCTCAACACTTTTGGTCTTGCTGTCAGCATTATATGCAGATGTTACTCTTTTAAAGTGCAGTGTGACACACAATTACAGCCAGCATATTTGATGTTTGTGGTTTGGGATTTTGTGTGTTTTCACTTCACATCAACCAATGCTGGAACTAAGCAGCAGAAATAGAAACCAAACGATCGATGAAATCCTGAATTGCTCTTGGCTTGATGTGGTCATGGGTTGTTAGAAAGCTGATTTACTTGGAAGAAATCGCTATTATTGCTTTTCAGTGATTTGATAAACATCAGTTTGTGTCTAATATTCTATAATGTTCAGTTTTTTAAAGATTTGTAGTGACTTTGATGTTTCAGACTAAAAGCAGGATGTACTGATCTAAGAAGCAGATTATAAAATCCATATTTGCTTTACTGTACATTTCTGCATCGCTAATACATTACATTTATGCATTTGGCTGACGCTTTTATCCATATGGGTGATTCTCGCGTAATTAGATTCATGAGGTGTCATGAAACATTTTGATAAAAAAAGTAAATGCAAAGTAAGAGTAAGAATTAAGTAACTAAGAAGCATACAGTTACAAATATCTCTTCGTGTACTATTTTGCACATAATTTCAAATTACATCATACAAACCAATTTAGTTTTTTTCCACATTTAAGGGGAAAATTTTCATTACCGCAATGTGTCCATGACTGGATTTGGGTTCTTTGACATGGAAATATTTATAATGAAAAAATCTAAAAAAAATTAAAAGCTTCAGTGCATGTTATACTATAAACATTTACAGTAAATAATAGGGGTGGCACGGTTCACAAAACCCTCGGTTCGGTTCGTATCACGGTTCTATGGTCACGGTTCTCGGTTCAGTACGGTTCTTGTTGTTATTTTTTCTTTTAATTTTTAACACTCCAGAAATGTATTATCTTATTAATGTATTAATTATCCATAATTTAGGATACAGTATTAAAAAAGTTATATCGTGTAATCATGCACAAACTGAATTTGACTTTAAGCACATTATTGGGACCATCTCTGAGAAAAGCCAGGTGAGATTTTGATACAGCAAGAGGGAAGACATTGATGATTTCAACATGCTTTTCATTTATTTGGCAAAAAAGAGAATGTGTATTGCCATCTACATGAACTTATGTGCCTTTTTAGCACACAAAGATAACTTGCATTTATCAAAATGCCTACTTCAGTGTAGCTCTAAGATTTATTACTGAGAGGCTGCTTAAATACTGCAGAGAGTATATGTGGATGAGAGAGAAACATAACGTTTATACCTGTTATATTTAAATAGGTCTCTTTTGTCCACTTTTGACTACTTCTGTCCTGATTACTTTAAGGGGCAGTTTATGAAATAAGATCGCGCAACTTTCACACGCTAGCAAAATGAAACTACGCGGAAATCAGCCGCTTTCGTTTTATCAATGAAAGGCTAAAATAGCGCTGAAAACGAAAACACGTAAAACAGTGTTCATTACATCAGATTAGATAAATGGTCGGAGAGAAGGCTGTCGCGTGTGGCTGTATCTATTGTTTTATTTCCGCTGTCATCATAGGTAACATAAAATAAAAAATGTTTCCACACACCAAACTTATACGACACTGGGGCATCCTCCAACTCCGGGCAGACTTCCATTTCTCTCCCTCTTGCCATTTCTACACGTAACATGACCGGCAGCACTCGATCTCCACACCAGTCACCTCTTCTTTCGCGCTATTCGCGAAAGGGGAACACGCTATCTGGGGTCACATACAGGGCATGAGGCTACATTGCGCATGCCATGAACCGTTGAACCGTACGGCACACACGCGCTCCGAACCGAGACAAGCGAACCGAACGGTTCGGATTTTTTTCATGAACCGTGCCACCCCTAGTAAATAAACATGTGGTATTTGGTGATCATTGGTAAATGTAGAGACAATAATAAGTAATATTATGGACCCCTAAGGGGACATGGAGAAAAAATTAAATAAAGTTTAGTTTTGCGCGCGCACGTGAAACTATCGGTGCGCACGTGAAACTATTGCGTTTAGTTGCGCGTGCGCACGTGAAACTATCGCATGTGGACGTGAAAGCGAAAGTTTCATGTGTGCACGCGAAAGTTTAACGTGCGCACGCGATAGTTTCACGTGCTCACGCCAAACTTAACTTTAAAAAAAAATTCTGCAGGTTTCACGTGAGCTCATGAAAGTTTCACGTGAGCAAATGAAACTAAACTTTAGATTTTTTACTTAGGGGCTCGGTAGAATATAAATGTGTCCAAGAAAAATTTTCTCATCCTCCGCAACAACTTTCAATCATTGTTTAAGCCCACAAGGAACTAAGATTTAAAAAAAAATAGTTCGAAGGGACATAATAACTGTGACACTCAAGATGGCTATCAGCTAAGCAGTTCTTATTTTTTCTCTCCAGATAAAAGTTGAATTTTTGTTTGTCATAGTACCTAGACAACTTTTTAGTTCTCATTACCGAAACATGAGTTTGTATATGCATATATTTAATGTAATATCATGTTGCGGTAATGATCATTTTTATAATGATGTAAATAATGAAAATAATTCTATAGGAAATATTTTTTTAAATCCTCTAAAAATAATGGTTAAAGTAAGTTCAGACCTTAATCTTATATGTGCAAAAAAAAATATGGCTTCAATGACTTTACATTTTTTTTTGATGCTGGACACCTTCTTATCTGGATTTGACGAGAATCACCCATATCATGCATTACTAGCTAATACATTTTTTCATTATGCACATTCTCTGGGATTGAACCCACAACCTTTGTGCTGTTAATGCAATGCTTTAGTACAGAGCCATAGTTTAAACCACCAGGAGTCTCCAACGTGGTGCCTGCCAAAGCACATTCTATTAATAGTCTCAATTGCAATATTTATTTATTACATATTTTAATATTAGTTCAGCTTGGTTTACGTATATTACATTTTAAACTATACTAAAACCTATCAACAAATAAAATAAAATCAACAAGTAAAACAAAATTTTTGAGTAGACTATATAAAAAAGTATTGTTTTATTCATTGTGGTAGCCCTTACTCACAAAAAGGTTGGAGACCCCTGCTTTAAACAGTGTAACTAAGACTATTGCATTCAACTTGCTTCTTTAAACTGACTGTATGTTACAGGCAGCAATAGAAATTCCCAGCTTGACCACAAACGGAGAAAACAGGAAGAGACAAAGCCAGATTATAGGATGGAAGCTAGAATAGGTTTACAGGATAAGAGGGAGATGATGAGAGAGAGAAATGGATGTGGTAGAAAACGAGTGAATGTGAGAGGGTGAGGTAAATGGAAGAGAAAGAATTTAACACTGGGAATTTGAACAGCGGAGAAATGAACGATTTGGATAAAAGGAGGGGGGATAGTGAGAGACAGAGGGGAAAAGCACTGAATGTATTTAAGTAGGTCACAGATTATTAATAGAGATCCAGTGGTGTGGATGAAAAGAATGAAAGGGGAGAAGTGAGGGATGAGTGTGCAGGAAAGAAAGCATGTTGAGCAGGGGAAGGGAAGAGTGGGAAAAGACTGATATAGAGAGAAATTGAGTTGGATGGATTGGGACCAGATGGATTGCAATTGTATAGCCTATGAATCCTGAATGCACAATATGTGAGTTTGACTGACGTTTGAGTCATACAGCAAACTTAATTGATGAAAAGAGAGGAAATACAACCATGTTTTATTAGTGATATTAAAGAGAAATCCTCCATTTCATACTGCTTTCCTTGTAGGCACTACGTAATCATGTAGTATGTATATTCTGTGTGTATGTATTTAGTGTAAATTAATTAATGCACCATGACTGACACAACAAACATTAACACATGCTGATAAACTATATTGTTCATTTTAGTTAATGCATTTACTAATACAACCTTCTTGTAAAGCGTTACCGTTTCCCTTTTTGGAGATCTGTGACATCACAAGCATGCGTTACCAAAACTGAATCATAATGTAAAATATTGTAAAATAAAAAATGCATATATTAAATGCCATATTCTGGCAATGTCTCCTCTTTTCTTTCTGTAGACTCTTCTGGTCCTCTCCAGCTTTTCCGCCATCGCTCTCCTCCTTTCGTTACTTGTCGTTCTTTCCTTCCTCATCCACTACTGCTGCTGCCATCGCGGTGAAGGGGGCAGGGACGCAGATGAAGAAGAGGAGGATGACGATGCCAGCGGTGGCCATGGATACGGCAGCAGAAAGGGGCGGGGCATCTGTTGTGTCACATGGGTATCGGTCACGGCGGTGATATTGTGTTGGTAATACCTGTTGATGACAGTCATTTCCATATGCTGTTGATTATTATTTTAATGGGCAGATTTTACATTTGATGAGGAAAGAAGCTCATGTAAAAGGGACTTTGAGGCGATAGTTAACATTCCAATTTTGTCATCATACCCACTTTCGCATTGTTCAAAACCTGTATGACTTTCCTTATGTGGAGCACAAAGAGGGATAATTAAATAAAGCTGTTTGAGTGAATTCGATATAATGGCAGTCCATTATGACTCACTTCATGACCACTAAACTGATCTAACAATTTAAATCATTTAGAGGGCGGAAGACATTTAGCACCTGACATCATCCATTCATTCCCAGTGGGATAGTACTTATAAGAGAGACAGATGTTCCCTACTGTATTTAACATTCACACATTAGATTACAGTATCTGTTCAGAGGTCCTTTTCTTATCAAATGAACAATTTTACACTGCTGCCCATGTTTGTAAAAGCACTGTAAGATTTATCAATTCATCAATTAGAAGATATTTCACAATTCATTATTATAATGAAAGATGGCAGATCTGGTTTTTGCCTTTCTGTGTGTGATGTCATGATGCAGACATTCAAATGTGAACTTTGTTATGCCTGTGGACCCGTCCGCATTACATCACCATCTTCTTTTTTATGCTGACCTCTTTTTCTGAAATATTTTAAATCTAAAGACTGATAAACAGTGCAGATGATTCATATAGATACATAGGTATAGAGAGCAGCCGCATCTTGCTTGCAATGCTAAATGTATGAATTACTGTGCCGGACACAAAGATGCACGCTTGTTTTTCTTTGGCTTAATCTGGGTCAAATTGTTAGCGAGACTGCGTGTTACTATTTTTGGCAGGGTGGAAAGGATTGAACAAACATTTGGCCCAAGCCTTAATCTGAATATGTGAATATGAGAGAAATATGTAATTGAAACTGGATTAAAGAGGGAATTTTTATGAGACTTTTTAAAGATGTAAAATAAATCTTTGGTGTCCCCTGAGTACATATGTGAAGTTCTAGCACAAAATACCATATAGATAATTTATTATAGCATGTTAAAAATGTCACTTTGTAGGTGTAAGCAAAAATCACAGCCTGTAAAAAAATATAGATGTAGTGTCCGTGACGTCACCCATAGGTTTGTGAAGAGCTTTTTTGAAGCTTAAAGTAGGTGATGCCTGCCATCGCCATCTTGGCCACGCATCACTCGTGAATAAACAAAAATAAGGTATAACTGCAGGACGTGGGGGTAAAGCTGAGGTGGCTGGTTGCTGAAACCATGCCCTCCTAGCTCGACAGTAATGACAGCAGTGGCAGTTCACCTGTCACTCAAGTGGCCACGCCCTTAATTATGCAGAACTTAAAGGCTTAATATAATTTAAACAGATGAGTTACAAAAAATTAACCCCTCTTACAGTTGTCATGAAGGTCAGATTTAGCTACCAGAATAACTTTTTGTACCAGGCTGTAAACATATTATTTTCTACTGTAAAGTTGATAATTTTGAAAGATAAGGTCTATAGTAATTGACTTCCTTTTGGAGCCAGCATCTAGCAGCCAGTCGATAAATTGCAATTTAAATTTGTATTGGCTTTTTTAGAGAGATCTGAGGGTTGCCCCTCTGCAAAAATTTGCTGTTTTGGGGTGTGTCTGTTTAAATGCAAATGAGCTGATCTCTGCATTAAATGGCAGTGCCGTGGTTGGATAGTGCAGATAAAGGGGCGGTAATATCACTTTCTGACATCACAAGGGGAACCAAATTTTAATGACCTATTTTTTCTTATGCTTGTAGAGAATGGTTTACCAAAACTAAGTTACTGGGTTGATCTTTTTCAAATTTTCTAGGTTGATAGAAGGGGGGCCAATTATAGCACTTAAAGGATTAGTCCATTTTCTTAAAAGAAAAATCCAGATAATTTACTCACCACCATGTCATCCAAAATGTTGATGTCTTTCTTTGTTCAGTCGAGAAGAAATTATGTTTTTTGAGGAAAACATTGCAGGATTTTTCTAATTTTAATGGACTTTAATAGAGCCCAACATTTAATTCTTAACTCAACACTTAACAGTTTTTTTCAACGGCATCAAGGGCCTATAAACAATCCCAAAACGAGGCATAAGGGTCTTATCTAGCGAAACGATTGTCATTTTTGACAATAAAAATAACAAATATACACTTTAAAAGCACAACTTCTCGTCTAAATCCGGTCGTGATGTGCCAGCTGACCCCACGCAATACGTCATGACGTCAAGAGGTCACAGAAGACGAACGCGAAACTCCGCCCCAATGTTTACAAGTGTGTTGAAAGAGGACCGTTCCGACGTTGTTGTATGTCAACTGATACTAATTAATGTCTTTGTGGCAGTTTATTGTTTAAAATGGTCCGCAAATGTGCGTTTTATATATGTAACACGTGACCTCCCTACGTCACTACGCATTTACGTTAGGTCGCGCTGGACCGGACCTAGATGAAAAGTTGTGGTTTAAAAGTACATATTTTTTATTTTTCTTGTCAAAAATGACAATCGTTTCGCTAGATAAGACCCTTATGCCTCGTTTGGGATTGTTTATAGTCCTTTGAAACTCAGTTGAACAAAACTGTTAAGTGTTGAGTTAAGTATTAAATGTTGGGTTCTATTAAAGTCCATTAAAATGAGAAAAATCCTGCAATGTTTTCCTCAAAAAACATAATTTCTTCTCGACTGAACAAAGAAAGACATCAACATTTTGGATGACATGGTGATGAGTAAATTATCTGGATTTTTCTTTTAAGAAAATGGACTATTCCTTTAAACATGGAAAAAGTCAGATTTTTATGATATGTCCCCTTTAAAGTGTTGATGATATTGACAGGGTAGGCACAGTGTGGATCTTCAGATACTCTTTTTTAGTTCTGTTTTCTCTGTTTGAACATGCCATTTGATATGTGCATAAAACTAGATTAAAAATGTTTCATTGTGTTACCCCCACACTCTTATTCCTCTGAGTTTTTCCTCTTCTTTTATTCTTTCTTCATATTTCTGCTTTTTGTAGTGTTGCCATAGGCGTTGGTTTCTACGGCAACAGTGAGGCGAACGATGGGATGTATCAGTTGACCTCATCTTTGCTCACTGCCAATTACACGCTGGCTTCCATCGATCTACTGGTGAGAATGCAAACACACACACACACACACACACACACACACACACACACACTCTTACATACACAAAAGCTTTTTGCATCAATCTCCTTTGGAGCCTCAGGGGACCAAAAGCTTAAGAAATGTAGCATGCTCAGTACACACACACTACATGAATTTATGACTGTGATTGCAAGAAAGAAAACTAAGTGTGTGTGTGCGTGTGTGTGTCTGAGAGAGAGAGAGAGAGAGAGAGAGAGAGAGAGAGAGAAGCTTTGAATGCATTTGTGTTTGAGAGCGTCAGATAAAATCCACTTTAAATATTGACTGGTTGGTTGCTCATGCTGTCAATCGATATGTACAGTATGTGCCAGTCTGATTAATGACCTACTTCACTTACTGTACTTTTATATTGTGCATTATTCAAGCTCGATCATGACCCTCTCTTCTTTTCTTTCACGCCCAGGTTTCAGACACTGTGGCCGGGCTGCAGCAGTCTATCTCAGGTCCCTTGACCTCCATGGAGGACGTGTTTGGAGGACATAAACCAGCTCTCATACCCACGCGCTCCTGCAGGCGTCTGTCAGAGCGGGTGGTGTCTCTCCTTTCCAACCTGACACTGGGAAAAGGTCTGATCCCTATCAATGATGGCATTTACAGGGCCAATGGAAGTGAAAGCATAGTGGGAGCCCTGACTCCAGCTCCTCCATCTGTGACCCTCACCCTCAGTCCATCCTCCAATAACGTTCCTGTGCCATTCGCTCCAGGCTGGGCAGCCAACACGCTCATGGTAAATGAAGACTACAGGTGAGGAACTACTGGAGATACAGGGACTAGTGTTTATTGTTAAACTGTATCATACCACAGTACTACTATATGGCACTCACCTAATATGGCAATTTTTCAAGATGTAATATTAGTCTCAGGAATGTCCATAATGTGTCTGTCAAGTTTCAGGTCCCTTTAGATAATTTATTATACCATCTTGGAAAGGCTCAGTTTTGGGTGTGCAGGAAAAAAGTGTTGTTTTTGTGTGTGTCTCTTTAAATGCAATTGAGCTGCTGCTTCCCTCCCTATTTACTGATATCTATACAAAAAATATACACAATT